>NW_022900924.1:33038057-33067632 GCF_012274545.1 Fukomys damarensis
ACACACCACATTTTCTGTATCCAGTTACTTGTTGATGGATATCTAAGCTTTTTCCATGGCTGACCTATTTTGAATTGAATTGCTATAAACATGGGCATGCATGTATCCCTGTGGTGTGATGTCTTTAACTCTTTCAGTATATACCCAGTAGCGGTATACCTGGGTCAAATGGAATTTCTAATTTTAGGTTTTGGGAGGGAATCTCCATACTTATTTCCGTAGTGGTATTTGAAGTTTACATTCTCCCAAGCAATATAGCAGGGTTTCTTCTTGCTCACATCCTTACCAGCATTTGTCATTTTCTGTGTTCTTGATGACACTGTTCTGCGTGGAATATAATGGAATATATGGATTATCAGAGGGTGTTTTATTTGCATTTCCCTAATGGCTAAAGATAATGAACATTTCTTCATATACTTGCTGGCCATTTGTAGTTCTTCTTTTGAGATGTGTCTACGCCATTCATTTGCTCCTTTTTGATTGGATCGTTTGTTTTGAGGGAATTTATTTTCTGAGTTCTTTATATATTCTACATATTAGTCCTCTATCAGAAGAGTAGCTGGCCAAAACTATTTCTCATTCTGAAGGTTATCTCTTCACACTCTTGGTCATTTTCTTTGCTATGCAGAAGCTTTAAACTGATGTAATCTCATTTGCTGATTCTTAGTATTATTTCTTGTGCTCCTGGAGTTCTGTTCAGGAAGTCCTTGCCTGTGCCTATGGCTTCAAGTTTTTCCCCAATGTAATCTTCTAGCAGTTTTAATGTTTCCATTTCTATAGCAAGGTATTTGATCTATTTTGTTTTGATTTTAGTACAGGATGAAAGATATGGGTCTAGTTTTATTCTTCTTCACAAAGATAACCAGTTTTCCAGCACCATTTTCTCCAGTGCATGTTTTTGGTCTCTTTGTCAGTGGTGGCTGAAGGTTTGTTCTATGCATCTACTTTTTTTTTAAATTTTACTAGTACATGTTTGCAATTCATGCAGTTTACAATCATTTTTGGAAGTGGTTACATGTATATACCACAGCTCATTTCCTTTTTAATCCCCTTCTTCCCTCCCTCTCTCCTCTTCCTCCAATTTCCCATCCTTTTTTTTGGGGGGGTACCCAGTATTGAACTTGGGTCCTTGTGCTTGCAAGGCAGGCCACCAAACCACTGAGCTAAATCCCCGGCCCCTTCCCATCCCATTTTTAATTCTTGTTGGTAATATTAATCTTAGCTCATGTTATGGCATATAACGTCTACATTAATTGAGGTTATTAGAATCCTGTACATGACACATTTTTATTCTATTTATTCACCCCACCCCCACCATCTCACCCTTTATGCTTTTTTCCTTGGACCACTCACCTGCTGCAAGAGAGCCACCTCCTTGTCCTCTTCTATCCATCCTTACTATTGTCCTTGTACTTTGCCTCACTCAAATGAAAGATACCATATGGTATTTAAGCTTGTGTGTCTGGTTTATTTATTCATCATTATATTTTCCAGGTGCATTCATTTTTGTACAAATGTCTCAAACCTGTCATTGTTTACAGCAGAGTATTATTCCATTACATAGAGATATTACATTTTCTTTATTCAATCATTTGTTAGTGGGTATACAGGATATTTCCAGGATTTAGCTATTTTGAGTTGTGCTGCTATAAACATTGGTATACGTACTGTATATGTATTATATCATTGTAGTATGATTTAAGCTCTTTGGGGAAGACACCTAACAGAGGGATCACTGGATTGTATGGGCTTTCTAATTTCAGTTCTTTCAGGAATCTCCATATTGATTTCCATTGTAGTTGTAGTAGTTAACATTACCACCAAAAATGAAGGAGGGTTCCTTTTTCACCACAGCCTTGCCAGCATTGGCTAGTGTTTGATCTCTTAATGATTGCCATTTTTTCTGGAGTGAGATAGAATTTAGTGTTGTTTTTATTTGCATTTCTTTGATGGCCACAGATGTTGAGCATTTCTTCATATATTTGTTGACCATTTGTATTTCTTTCTCTGTGAAGTGTCTGTTCATTTCTTTTTCATATTTCTTGACTGGATGTTCAATTTTAGGTGGTTTAACTTATTTTTAGTTTTTTGTATATTCTAGATATTAGTCCTCTGTCTAAGGAGTAGCTGTCAAAAGTTTTTACCATTCTGTAGGTTGGCATTTCCTCCATTGGTTGATTATTTTGCTGTACAGAATCTCTGCTTCCCTTTGTCACATTGGTCTATCTATTTTTGTGCCAGTACCATGGTGCTTTTGTAACTCTTCATAATATAATTTGAAATCCAGAACTGTAAGGCTAAGGAGGTCTTGATCTTGGTCTCTGCAGTCTCCATAACTGTGAAAAATAAACTTTTGTTGTTATTGGCATTGTGTTACAGAAATCCAAATAGGCAGAGACATTTGATGACCATTACCTAAGGATCTAAGAAATTAAAAAAAAAAAAAGTGATAGGGTGGAAGCAGTCATCAAAAGTACCAGTAAACTCAATGAGAAAAAAAGTAGCTGCAAAGAAAAATTCCTGAGTTTATGAAATCCAAGATCATACTGAGGGTGGGGCTTTAGCCCAGTGGCATGCATGCGTATGCATGAGGCGCTCAGGTCAATTCCCAGCATTCACAGAATAAGTGTGAGATAGAGGCACCTAGACATATGCTGTCAAATGTTTCTAGGTTTAAGAATAAAAACAAAATCTCTAAAAACATTCAGACAGGATTCATAAGTTCATTTCTCATGCAGAAGTTTTCAATCCTGACTATGTATTGCAATCACTGAGCAAATTTTTTAAAAAGTAGTGTCTGCTCCCCATCCTTAGAGGTTCCGATTTGATTATCATGGCATGGGACTTGGGCATTGATCTGAATGTGCAGTCAGGGAAGATAGCCATAGACTCGTCCAGAAAACTAAACAGCAGCAGTGAATAAAGAGTGGCTTCTAAGTTGGGGAGAAAAAGAATTACGTTCTTCTCAGAAGGTTTTTTTTTGAATGAAAGATCAATATTCTCCTCTCAGCCACTGCTAAGAAAGTATCACAGTCACAGTTGAGGGGCACAATGCAGTCTACCTAAAGATGGATCCAGAGAAAGGACTCAAGAAGTAGGCGTGCTGGTGCACACCTGTGTCTCCAGCACTGTGGGAGGCCAAGGCAGGAGGATCATCACAGGATTGAGCTCACTCTGGGCAACGTAGAGACTCAGTGAGACTCTGTCTCAAAAGAAAATGGTTTTTAAAGGATTGGAGATTTAGTTCAGTCTGGGTACAATCCCAACACACACACACACACACACACACACACACACACACACACACACAGAACCCCAACAACTCAAGAATGAAGGCCTCAAGAATGAGGATACTGTGGCCTAAAGAGTTATTAAGAAGCAATGGAAACTATTTTAATGGATTTAAGAACCATCATTAATGTGGTTACAAAATAAAACAAATTTCAAAAATCAGTGTTGAAAGAAAAGTTAATAATATAAAATAACAATAATAATTTAGGTTTAAATCCAAGATCAAATCAATTGAAATTATAAAGTAGGCATAATAAAAGCCTGTAAGATCCGTCACTCTACACAGATAATTAATAGATACTGTAAGATTTCTCATTTTATACAGATGATAATTAATAGATACTGTTACATTCTTGACCTTGATAAGCAGAGATAAAAGTATTTCAAATGCTTTCAACAACAAAAAGATAATCACTGATGACAAAAAATATAATTATGTCTTCCAAACTAAAGAAATTGTCTTTCTACTAGAGAAATAAACACTAATAAAATATAGTTAAACAAAAATTTTACCAAATGTGGCCAGGCATGGTGACGCACACCTATAATTCCAGCACTTGAGAAGCTGAGGCAGGAGGATCACTGTGAGTTCAAGACCAGCCTGGGCTGTATCCCGAGACACTGGCTCACACACACACACACACACACAAAGGCAGGATGTAAACACTATTACACAACACAATCCTATTTTAATTCACGATATATAATATGTAAATAAAACACATGTGTATCAAGAAATACCTCAAAATTATAACAATAATTGTCTCCAACAGATTGGATTATTGGGTTTGTGGTTTGTTTTATTAGTGTATTTTAATTTTTCCTATTTTTTAATTGGAATGCTATTTTTACAATGAGAAAAATCAGTAAATATTAAGATTTTAAATTGAGCATAAGGGCACATGCGCATAACCCAGTACTTTTCTGCTTAGGCAGAAAAGATCATAAATTTGAACCTCAACAATTTAGCAAGACCCTACCTCAAAATCAAATATTAAATAAAATTTTATGAATGTAGCTCAGTGTGAAGGCCCTGGATTTAATCCCCAGTACCACACACACACAAAAAAAGTTTTTAATTAAACTAATGTTCATCTCCTTTACAGTAGTTTAAAGACCAAACATCTCTAAATACTATAAAGGTGTTTCTAGTAATATTTCTTTACAAAGTCACTTTCTGGAAGTAACATGTTCATGAAAAAGCTTGCCAAATCAAGAGTATTAAAATGTGTTCTGCATTAAGAAGGAATCCACATCATAAGTATATTAGAAGTCAACACAATTTAGCAATAAACATTATGAAACCAGAAGAACTCAGGAAAATATGCTTCAACTATAAACTCTAAATTGTGGATGTATAGATACTTTAGAGGTGCTGCACACGGAGGTCTTGAAATCATGAATCAGAACATGATTTGTAAAAGACACACTTTCCACTACGTTCTTTCAGTGACTTAAATACTTTATGAAATCTTTTATTTCTTTTTTCCGAGGTTGTTTACAGAGGTTTCTCAACAGAACAATTGTAGACCATTTACAGGCACTGTACGTAGAGTTCTTGAAAACATAAACCATTAATTAATTTGCTTTACAAGGTTGTTTTTTGGAACTACTAGGCCACCAGTTGACATTTTTTAATTTGCTTTTATTCAGCAGAGAAACAGGAAAGTTGGATTGTGTGCAAGTGTATTTTCATCTGCTATCTTTTTTTTTCCCCTTTGTTTGATAGTACTGAGGGCTAAACCCAGAACCTTCACGCTGAACTACATTCCCAGCACTTTTTATTTTTTATTTTGAGACATGCACTTGCTAAGTTGCCCAGGCTGGACTCACACTTGCAGTCTTCCTGCCTCGCCTTCCTAGAGTGCGAGATTACAGGTGTGCACTGTCACATCCGGCTTTTCCTGACAATTTTTATTTCAAAAGTCTACACAAAGTCATGCTGTTCTTTAATGTCACTTTAGACATTTGTTACTGCTGCCCCAGAACAGAAGTCAAGATTTTCTTTAATCTGTGTTCCCTAAACTCCCTCAGCCAGGGAGAGCTGCTGGACTTGTATTAAATGACCTGAACCCAGACATCATGGGCACTTAGCCTGCCAGTGTCTGCAGACCTCTGCTGTCTGTGCCTCTAACTGTCCTTGAGAGGTGTAGCATGAGCTCACAGGAGGTCTGTCTCTGCTCGCCAGGGCCACCATTGCACACTGCCACGTCTGGGGATCCCACTGTCTTCTGCCAGAATGGAAACAGCAAAGCCCTTTATCTCATAGGCTTTAATCTACAGAATATTGTGTTGGGAAGTGGGCAAGAATCTTTCTTTCCTCTCTTGGCCACCCTCCCAGTTCTGCTTCTTTCCCAGTGTCATATTTTTAAATAAAACTGCTCTATTTTTTAAAATGTCCATATCCCTGTGTTCTCCCCCTTTCTGCCTACCTCCCCATCCTGTTCTCTTATTCTCTCCCTCTGTCCTCTCCCCTTCCCTCCCTCCATCCTAAGGGTTAATTCCAGGGATAGTTTGGGCCTGGAGTTAGCCACATGCTGAACTTTAAATTACCCCTTCTCTCTGAACTCAAGTGTCCTATTACCTGGCCCCTTCTGCACTCATATTCAAGGCACCAAGTTCTTCTCATAAAGAGATGTTTAATAAGGTTGGTGTTGGATTAAGCATATTTAATGTTTCTTGTGAATAATGATAAATCTTTATCTTTTTTAAAATTGCACGTTGAGTCATTATCAGTCTGAAGAGGTGAAATGGACTTAGCTAAGGGGGTTGAAGGCACCAAAGGTCTTTTATACGAGAGTAATTCTAGAGAAATTCCCATTGAGAATGAGGGGGGAAAATATTACTGAGAAGTCTGAAAGCTGCTCCGCAGAAATGCATCGTGGGAGTGAATTTTTTAAATTAAAATCACGGAATTTAAGAGAGAAGTTGATTTCTGCTAGAAAAATGTTGTTACAGGAGAAAAATCCCTTCAGGGAAGAAAAGCATTGGTTGCTGTGGAACTTCAGGAACAAGCAAACCACAAATATTCCAGGCCTTGTGAGGCCAGAGGACCCTGTAACCTTTATGCAGTGAGTGGTGAAGCACTGTGAATATCTTCATATGGAAAAACCACGGAAACTTTGGTTAACTGGAGGACAACTGAAAGAGGGTGTGGTTAAGAGAGCGGAGCCATTCTTTTTTAATTCACATACTTCACAACGAATTTCTTTGTTTCATTTTGTTTTGCTTCTTTACGCTATTTAGGTCCCAGCCGCTTCCCTTACCCTTTTCCAGGAGTTGTTTTATTTCTCATTTTGGCAATGTATGTTTTATATTGATAAGAACTACCTACTTAGGCTAGTTACTAAAATTCATTTTAACCTCAGCAGGACTTTATCCCCTGCTGTGCTAGGCTGTTGGTAAAAGAACAGGTAGCAACTGTCTCCAAACTGGTAGCCAAGAGAGACAATGGCAAGCTCCAGAGAAGAACCTGTGAATCCCCTTTGGGATGGTGACAGAAATATTCTATCCTAGAATACAAGCTATAAAAACTGTGAGATCTTTTTTAACTTTTAAAGTTAAATATCGAGAAAAATATAATTTTAAAATCTTATTAACTGATTCAAATGCTTATTAATGCCATTATTTTCTGGGTACCACACTGGACCTTGTGAATATGAAAAGTATGGGGTCCTGTCCATGATCTCAGGAAGCTCACAGCATGGTAGGGCTCTTAATATGCTCCAGAAAGAGGGGCCTCTTTCCTTCTTCCAGAGAATCAAGCACAAGTCCAGTCCTCCGGTGGGGATTCTACCACACACACCAAGTCCAGCTCTAAAAACAGCTTTCTTCTCATCATATTTTGGACTCCATTCATATATCATTCCTGTCTGAGGGGTCTTCCCTGATTTCCACCCACTCACGTACTTCAGGAACTCACTAATCAACGTTTTACAGATTTATTTCCTTCAAAAATTTGTATCACATTTTTATTGGATAGAAATTGTTCGTGTATTTAATGTTTGTCTCCTTCCACTAAAATGCAAAGCTCCATGAGGACCAGGACTTTTACCTGGCTAGTTTATGGATATATCTGTCCCTAGCATCAAGAAGTCTACGTGGTAAGCGCACGATGAATACTTTTGTTATTGTTTTTTGTTTGTACAGTAATGGGGACTAACCCAGGCATGACCTACCACAGAGCTATAGCTCCAACTCTTTTTATTTTGAAACAGGGTCTTGCTGAATTTCCCAGGCTGGCCTCAAACTTGAGATTACAGACATGGACCACTATACCTCACAGAACTTTAGAGTAAGAGAATGAATGAACAGAAGTTGAGTGAGCATGTGCAGCAATTAGCTCTTTAAAATGCAACGTGGTGGACAGACAGACCTGGATACTTCATTGTATCTCACAAGTGAGACGGCAGGAAACCATCCTAGGAGAAAAAGAAGGCTTTCTAGAGGGTGCGAAGTCAGCAGCCTGAGCTGGGAGCCTGTTCCGGACCTTCATGCAGATGACCATGTACAGGGATGAGAGGAGGCGAGAAATAGAGGAGAGGCACTAGAGAAGGAGGAAATGGGCAAAGCAGACACCCACACAGGAAGGGCTAGCGGGCCCTGATAGAGAACTCAGCCTTAGCTTTAGAGCAGTACGATAGACCATGACCAGTAGGCGGGGCAGGGATAGGGAGTAGGGATAGACCTGTGCTGTTTTCTCAGAAGCACGTGAAGAATGGGTAAATGAGTCCAGCAAGCTGATCTGTTCAGTGCTCCAGACAGCATGCAATGAGCAATTGAACTAAAGCCAGGGTTATGGGAACGGAGCACGGAGGTGGACTGGAGGATCATCCGCAAGGAATAGCAAGAGCAGAGGGGAGAGTTTCGGTTCTCATTGAGCTCTCTGCCCTCCAGGAGGCAGCCCCTGGGGAGCAGCACATTTTCTAGAGGCCACACGGAAGCTGGAGATACACATCGCTTGGTAGCCACAGGGCCCAGAAAGATAGCACTAAGGGTTAACTACTCCTGCGGGAGGCAGAAAACATGGACCGTTTCTGGTATTTTGTCCCACCAGTCAACTCTAGGCCACACCGCTTACTCTCTGATAAATATGACAGGGTATGATTTCAGAAGCGTCTGTCTCCTTTCTGACCAAAATCTCCATTAGATAAGGATATCTGTTCACATTATCTCAAAATACTTCATGAAGATCTACTAAAAGTTCTGGGATCTGGGGGCACAGCTCTCATCCTCAAATACTCTGTAATTTAGTAAAGAAGACAGACAAATACAACGATAGTTGAAATGCACTAAGATAGGTACTGTCATAGCAGAACACACTGAGATTCCATTATACTCCAGAAATGATAATTACCTTCAAGAAATCAAATAATAATAAATGCTGCCAGGCATTGAGGTGCATCTGTTATCTCAGCACTTGGGAGGCTGGAGCAGAAGGATTGCTGTGAGTTCAAGGCCAACTTGGGCTACATAATAAGTTCAATGCTGGTCTGAATTACACAGTGAGACCCTGTCTCAAAAAACAAAAACAGCGCAAGGACCTGCGTTCAATCGCCAGTACCAAAACAAACAAAAACAAGTGGTGGTGAGGCTGTAGGGAAAAAGAAAAACTTCTACATTGTTGATAGAACATAAACTAGTACAACCACTATGGAAATCGGTATAGATATTCCACAAAAAAATTAAAAACAGAAATTCCATTTAATCCACCTATTCCCCTTCTAGGTATCTTTAAGAGTTAAAAACATCATATTACAGTGATATATACACACGCATGTTTACAGCAGCACAATTCACAGTAGCTGAATGTAGGATATGTCCATAAAAAGGTGAATGGCTAAAGAAAATGTATTTGCACATATTGGAGTACTACTCTGCCATGAAGAAGGATAAACTTGAGTCATTTGTGGGAAAGAGACCACAATGTTAAGTGAAATAAATCTGACACAGAAGCTTAAATATTGCATGGTTTATCTTATAAGAGAAGCCCAAAATATAAAAAATGAACAAAATAAAGGATAGATAATAGGAAATAGGGAGATAGATCTTTTGCAAAAGAGATGACAGAATTCTTTCTACAGCCTGTCCTCCAGTCTTTCTCCCAGACAGCTGCTCCTAGAAGGAGACTCCTTGTCCTCATGCTCATGAATTTGCACAAAGAGGGTGAATTGGTGGGAACCCAGTATTAGCCCAGGTGCTATCTTCTCTAGTAAATGTCATCGTGTAAAAATTATAGAGGGGACACTTGAATATCTCTAATGGAGGAAGGCTGTCACCTGACCAGAAAGAAAAGTGACATAAAGAAGTCATTATCATATTTGCACACTTATCTAAAAGTTGTTCGTTTTATTTTAAAAAGTTAAGTGACGGAAAGAAGATGCCTCCTGCCTTTTTGGAGCTTTTGGTCTGCCCTGGGGGGCATAGGTAGACTGATGGCCCCGCAAGTCACAGTACCTGCGAAACTGATGGTGACAGCGCAAGAAGCAGGAAGACAGGTTGCTTACCCTGAAATTTGAAGGAGGCACTGAACTTCTGAGCCTTGTGTTTATCTTTATGTTAAGTAGGAATAAATATTCTGATGGGTTGTTCGGGTGCAAAGTAATTGTCTCTATTTTTAAAAATTGCAAGTGGAAAATACAGTTATTATAATATTTCCTCTAAGCAAAAACTAGGAGTTGAGATGGGGTAAGAGCGAGGAGGTTGAGAAGAAGAGTTGTCTCTAACAGTTGTGGCACACAGCTGGTTTGTCCAGCCCACTCTTCCAGGCAGGTTTCGGGGGAGAGAAGGGAAGCTGAAGGAATGTGAAAGGCAACAAAGATATTCTTTACTTAGACTGAAATTTGCATAGGGAATTAGACGCGCTTGCAAAAGTTCCAGTGCATCTCCGGCATGACATCAGAGATGTTCCTGTCTACACTGCAGAAATCTTAGTTAAGGAGCTTTGTTAGCTGAAATTTCCAGCTGATACCTATGCCCAAGGGCCTCCCAGATGTCCTATCTGGAGATTCTGGGGTGTGTGGACAGGTGTGAACACACTCACACACACACACACACACACACACACACACACACACTCAAGACTCAGCCCAGCCTGAGCTAGACCAAACTGGCAAAGACAAAGCCTCCTCATTTCTCCACTGGCTGCTGAGCTCTTTCCCCTGGTCTGGTTTTATGCAACACCCTTCTACCCTTTCCCTAGGAGTCAGTGATTTGCTCTTTGACAAGAAGCACCAGGAAACTCAATGTTTTAATCCAGGGGTAATGTTGAAAATTTCCTTTGGAAAGAGCCAGTTGTAAGAGACCAAGTGAAAGTCTGAGGACATCGTGAAGTTTGATAATAAGATTAAATTGTTTGGTAGGGGCTATTAAAATGATCTTGTGGTAGGATCTGAATATTAAAGGTAACGGATTTAACCACTTTTCAGAGTTTTTTGTTGATTTTTGGTGTGGTCGAGTTTGAATCAGGGCCACTTCCTTGATAGTACTCTCCCACAGATTGCATCCCCAGCCTGCCCTCCCTCACACAATTTTTTTTTTCTCATTGAGTTTATTGGTACATTTTAGGTATACAGTGCAGATCTTGTACCTCTATATGACAGGTCTTGGTTCTCATTCTTTCCCCTTTTCCCTGCCCTCCCTTCACCCCCCCCTCCCTTCCCTATTTACAAATATTTTATTTCCATTTTTTCATTTTCTCATTTTTTTTCATTTCCCTTATTTCCTTTCCCCTACCCTTCCCATTTTTTTTTTAATTTTACTTGAGACAAGGTCTTACTAAATTGATGGACTTAAACTTTTGATCTTTCAGTTTAAGTAGCTACACTTGCAGGCGTGTGCCCACATCCAGCAAGAGTACTTCTTTAGGATCGGGAATTTAGCTCAGTGGTGCTGCCACCTGCCTCACAAGCGCAAGGTCCCGAGTTCAATCCCTGGTACCAAAAAAAAAAAAAAAACAGAGTGTTTCTTTTAAATGATGCAACAATTCATAGTGCAAAGTATTTTAGTTGTTCATGTCACAGAGAAGGCATTTTAAAAATGCAGTGATCACTACCCCTCTCAAAGATCAGGTATGTCCCCAGTCCTACTTAGCTTAATAACGACAATAGGTGACATCTCGAAGTCCCTGTGCTCAATAAATGAGGAAACCACTTTGCCAGCCTGGAATTCCAGCCCCTGGGATGCAGCACTAAGGAATTCTGGGTAAACCCATCCATTCCCAGCCTATACACAGACGTGATAATGACTGCAGAGGCCAGGGCAGCTGGGGGTTTGTGCAGCTCCATCCTTCCTTTGTGCCTCACCCAAAGGGCTTGCTCCTTTGTGTTGTGCAAAATCCCTTTAAGAGGTAGGAATAAAGAAGTGTGGGCAGCAGCCATACAGAGCACATATGCTAGGATGTCATTCTCATTAGAAGCTTTGCCATAGCATTGCTGGTCGATGCACAGGACCTCAAGTTTTAATACAAAAGAGCCTCGGATGAAATCCTGTAAGGTATTCCAGGACTTAGGTAACATTTTTAAAATCTTCAGGGTAAACATGATTCCTCTTCTAAAGGAACAAGACAGTAAATTTTGGATCATAGGCACCCAACAGATGGTAAGAGAAGCTTTGGGATGATTTCCCTGGTTCTTTCAAATTACACCACAAACAACTGCCTGACACATAGGCAAGGGTGGCCTCAGGAAACGCGGGTGTATGTCTAGTGTGTAATGGGAAGTTTGCTTTGGCAGATCAGGGAGCCATTGCCTGTCTTGTATCGCAGCAGATTTAAGAGGGTGGAGTATTTTTCTTTGAGGCCAAGGTTGGCACAGAGAACTTCCTCACTGAAATTTTCTGCCAGACTGAGTTTTCTTGCAGGATTCTGCCCCTCTCAATACCCACCCTTCCAGACATTGGTCAAGTTTCCAGCATTTTAAACAATGTTCCCGGGGTGGTATCTGCTCCTTCCTGATGCAGTGGATGCAAAGATGTGTTTCTTTCTGGGTGAAATTTACAAGCACATTTTTCTCCTTGACAGGAACAAAGAGCCATAGAGACTTCCTGGGGAAAGAAAAAAGCTTCCAGATGCAAGTCTCCAAAGGCGAGTGTCATCCCACTCCGTCATCGCCACCACCTCTGGCATTTTTTTAAGTTTAATAGTTACACTGTACATATTTACCCAAAAGAAGGCCCACAACTTTTATGAGATGTCACTAAAATTGCCAAGCCACAAATGCATCTGGGTCTCTTGCCTGGGCTCTGTGCAGCATTTCTCTTGCTTAAATCTGTCTCTCTGAGTTCCTGAGTCCCAACTCGGCCTAGAGACTAAAGCCAGGATGGCACAGGCTGCAGAATAATGAAAGAAAAAAGTCTTCATAAAATTTTGAACTTTTAGGGAATTGCTTTTGCTTATCTTTCGTTAAAGGGCTACTGTGGGGGAGAAAATAACAGAGGTCAAAAAGTCTTAGCAAAGTTCTACCTGGAAGCACAGTTTTATTTTTTTTTAAAACATCCTAATTGGTAGATTATTCTAGAAAATTATTTTCCAGAACTAAAAGTATAAGACCTATAATGTAAAAATGTTCTCTCACCATAATCAGAATTATGTGTGAGTGATACTTAGCTCCCATATGGAAAATTACTATCAGCCACATTATTTGCAAAAACTTTTTAGAGCAGTAGTTTATTATATTCTAGTATAAAAACACTTCTCTTTTGCATCTTAGAGCAGGTCCTAAGAAATCCTTTCAGTTATCTCGCTTTGCATTCACTTTTAACCAAACTTGGAGACACTTCATGCAGGTAAAGGACTGGAGTTCGTTTTAAGTCTAATGGGGTGACAGTAACATCTATGTGAAGGAGACCCTTCCTCAGTAAGTCTGAAGCTGAGCAGTATTTTGCATGCTCTCCGGAGGTATAGACATGATTGGTGCGCAGACCATTCTAAGTGGACAGCATGTAGAAGGCGGAGCACCATACTTCCCCTGACCTCCACACAAAGGGTGACATACGTGGGTTCAGTGTCACACAAGCCCCAAAGAACACTGGGGTTTAGGTGGGGGAACTGGACCTTTCAGATGTACCCGTGACATATTTTTAGTGCGTTCAAGTATTTTAATCTATTTAAGAAATAGGCTAATCCCTCCTAAATTCAAAACCCTAGCTACTATATAATGAGATTACATAACATGAACAAGTCATCTCAATAAATTAATAACTGTGTCCTGGTCATCACTGTTTTCAGGTCTACAATATTTCCCTTTGTTATTTCTTTCCCCTCATTTTTTATTTTTAAAAAATTTCAAAACTACAAGCCAAGTCAAAAGACTACATAACCCTTTAAACTCTCCTAGATTTATAGGTAAACACGCTGCTGCCCCTTATTCCCCTGCCCCTTCTCCCCCTGCCCCTCCAGCGTATTTATGCACACATAAGATACTTATTTCATGTATTCTAATATTTTTGTACAGCTTGAAAATGAATTTCACATCCCCGTTACTTCTTATCATGCTGTTATCATCTGTCTCCAGTGACAGTTCCAGCTGCAAACTGAATCACTGACCAAGAGAGCCCTGCGTGTCTGGGAAACCAAGGCAACTTGGGGTTTCCCAGAATTTGCAAGATTAGATTTAGGGAGGAGAAAGTGAGTAGTGGAAACCTAAAATCTTTAACAGTTTCCCCCTGTGTCCATCCAATTTCCTCCCCCTACGCCAGGGATGGCGAACCTTTTGGAGCTTTCAGTGGTACAAACAGCCCACTGTAACACACAAGGCATAGGTCCACCACGACTGCTTACTTACCCCATCCTTAATAAGCTGTGAGCTTCTCTCCCCGATTCACGTCAAAGAGAGATTCTGAGGCAGAAAGCAGAGAAGAACATTATGGTAAACCAAATAAAAGTGACAAATAAGTTTGCTTCTTTGTGGGTTCATATTTGGCTAATGAGTTTTGAATATATGAATAGAAAAGACACAGTTTCAGTCTATTCCAGATTGATCGAAATGATGGCCTGTGCAAAATTTGTGTCACTACAAAAGAGATGTGTTCATGCTTGTTTAATATGTACTTGATCTCACCTTCTTCCTTCCAAATCGCCAGAAATTAGCCCTGCTCAGGAGGCCTTTAAAAGGTAATTTCTGAACCTGATATGGTGGTGCCTGCCTGTAATCTCAGTACTCTAGAAGGCTGAGGCCGGAAGATCCCAAGTTGGAGCCCTGCCTGAGCAACTTAGTGATATAGTAGACCCTGTCTCAAAATAAAAAATTCTAAAAAGAAGGTTGGGAATGAAGCTCAGTGTGAAGGCCCTGGGTTCTATCTTCAGCACTGCTAAGAAAAAGTAATTTGTGAGAGTTTCCCAGAGAATGGCCCATGTATTTCTCTGGATAGTCTCTCTGACATTTCCACTCTGCCCTCACTTTATCTGAAGGAAGAACCACACACACGCGCACACACACACACACACACACACACACACTCAGCTCTAACTATCCCCTGCTCTGTCCCATATACAGAATGATCTCTGTCTTTCTTCAGGTGTCTCTGCAGAGGACCCCAGCCTGGCCCTCTACCATCCCACAGAACAAATAAGACTAGGCTGTGACATTCAGGAAACCTTTGGAAGACTGCCATTAACAGAAATGCAGCACAAATAGCAAACATGTTACTTACAATAGCTTCTGAGTCAGTGAGAACTAAGACACTTCAGTTCTACTTCAGAATCTCCCTAGCTTGCAGTAGTTCTCACATGGTAGAGTGACTGAATCCTACCAATGGAAATCTAACCCCAACTGCCCCATTTACTCATAAAAAGGGATCCTTTCTTCCTGTGTTTGTTCCATGTCCTCCTGCCTCAGAACTAACATCATTCCAGAATGAATGACAGTGGACAACAGTCTACTTTCTGTTGCTATAACAAAATGCCTGAAACCTGGAATTTTATAAAGAAAAGAGATGCTTAGTTTATCATTTTGGAAGCCTACAGGCCAAGATTGAGCTCTCTATCAGTTTAGCCACAGTGAGGGCCACCTCAGTGGCTTTCCAACATGGCACATAGCATCGTGGTAGGAACAAGGAGAGAGCACATGGCAAGACAGAAAGCTAAAGGAAGATCCCAGGGCCAGACTTGTTCTTTTATATATGAAAACTTACTCAACAATCCCAACATTAATCCCCTAGGAGGGCAGGATCCCCCAATGACTAATTACCTAAGCCATAGTTCTTTAAGGTTCCTCCTTTCAGTATCATCATACTTTTGTTTTGGTACCAGGAATCAAACTCAGGACCTTGTGCTTGTCAAGCTGATGCAGTGCTTTTAAACTAAATCCCCGGCCCTCTGTATCACCATATTGAGAACTAAGGTTCCAACACATGAATTCATGTGGGACAAACCACACCCAAAACATAGCGCAGTTATATAAATTCTCCTCAGGAGCTGGGCCTGGTGGTGTATGCTATAATCCTAGCATTTGAGAGGCTGAGGCAGGAGGATCACAGCAAGTTCAAGTAGAAGTTTCAAATACTGAATCATCAAGGCAGGTTTTTACGTGAAAAAAAACAATTTTTTAAAAATTTCTACTAAAGTAAAAAGTAGCCCAAGCTAGACTACATAGCAAGACCCTGTCTCAAAAATAAATTAATTATCCTCAAGAGAATGTGCATCCCAGTTTTGAATATGGTCTAGTTCTCAACCCAAGAGCTTTGGGGATATTTCCCAAAGCCTAACCTGTGGGCTAAATCAAACTTATTTCAATTCCTTTTCATATTTTTTGTTTTGTTTTACAGCACGAGACTACTAGATCTGCTCAGCTTTCTGGCACAATTATTATTAGTAGAACAAAATAATCATTTATGAATAAAAATTTATATTTTCATACATAGAAAAGTTTATAATCCCATATTGCTAAAACAATTTTTTTGAAGCTACAATAGTATAGATCCTTACCAGTATGCCTCATTTACATTCCTAAGCAGACAGCTTCCCTAAGCACCTGCACTGTGTTACCTCCCTGCATTGGGCTCTACCCCAAGGGCAGAAATCAGCTTGATTAGAAAGAATCACAAAATCCAGTTTCTGCCCTTTAATGCAGGAACCACCACATGCTGCGTCCACAACAGCACCCCAGCTACTTCAAAAACTCAAGATTCTGTCCCCACTAAGCACCTTGTTGTACTTATGTAAAATGATTCCAGCTCTTTCTAATGCTCTATGGTGGTTACTTCCCAAACGCCACTAGACCACATTAGCATATGGCAATAGATTCTGTATTTCAGAACAGATTTTAAAGGAATTGCTAGAAAAGAAACACTTTGAACAGAGGAAAAGCAGGGTTTCTTTTTCTCTTTTTCTTGTTTTTGTCTAAGAAAATCACAATGAGGTCAAATAGTACCAACAACAAAAATCTGGGGGAAATATTTTTTAGCATGGATGTTTTAGTAGAAATAAAAAATATATTTTTTTCACATAAAAACCTGTCTTGATGATGCAGTATTTGAAACTTCTAAAATTTGAAAACAAAAATTTGAGCCCAAAAGTTGGAGTTCCTTTGAAGCAAAAATAGGTGAGTAAAACTTGAAAAGACTCAGGTCCTCTTAGATTGAATTTTTACATATGCTAGAGGAAAACAACATTCTAATTCTAACCACTGACTTATTAATAAAAAGCATGTTGAAAAAATATTGCAACAATATCCTGACAATTCTTTTCAACTGAATTTATCGGTACAATAGCATAAAATTTATAAACTTAGAATAAAGCACAACAATATGTTTATGAATGGCTTAATAATAGCTTCTTGGCCAACTGTTTTGTAGAATTCACAGAGATCTACTAAATGGATTATTTTTCTTTTGTTTGTTTTGGCCAAACCAGCCATAGAGTGCTTCTAAGGCAGCTGTCAGGCTCTGTCAGCCAGAACTCTAACTCTGTCTGTGAAAGAGGACACTGGATTGAGCACTTTCAGCTACTTGATAGCAAGCAACTGCTCTAGGCTAAAAAGTAAAGATACTTCTAAAGCAATATTTTTGAATTTTTTAGTTGCAACTAATTAATGGTCATGAAATTGCTTTAATTGATTACATGCAGGACTTTTTAAAACTATATAGAATTTTTCTTTAAGAGTAAGAAAAATTTATTGAGGGAAAGAAAGCTTCTAAGAGACTGAAGGGGGAACGGAAAGTGGTTTGCCCGCTCAACCCACTTCTCCAAGGCGTTTTATACAGCAAAGCCATGTGGTGAGATGGGTACAAAGTTTTACAAAACTGTAGGACTCAGTAGAAAATTACAAGGTGAGGCAAAACCATAAACAACCAGTAAGATTACAAGTACAGTCACTCAGGTAATAGTGATTAAATGGGGATCAAATGGGGAAGCAAGTCACATAGCAGGAGTACAAGGATTTTTACTAAGGGTGGGGATCAGGGACATTTCCTGGCAAGGCTGGGTTAAGACCTTGGCCCCCCACCCAGGTGATTAAAACCTATTTAGAATATCAATTACTGTTATTTATCCCTAGGGGAGGCACAAGGGTTTAGTAGTTTCTCTCCTTTTACAATTCTGGCCACAGTGAATGTGTCTTTATTGTTCTCCATTTTGGCTCCTTGCTGTGTTGGCTCCTTGAGGGTGGTCCCGTCTGACTGCCTACAAGATATCTAATTAACTTACCTCTCTGCCCCTCTGAAGATGTACCCCTAACTGCTGTGAGCAGGCAAAGGGTGAAGACAGCTCTGGCTACTTCCAGCTGAAGAGGGCTGTAGTTGTGATCAGCAGTTAGTTACTACAGAGGGTCTAACTAAAGGCCTTCCATAGGCGCCAGGCATTGTCATCTAGGTAGCTGCATGGCTTTTAGGTCTGGAGGGGAAAAAGCCAAAGAAACAGCTAAGAATGCATGGGCCAAATTATAAAGTCAGGAGGATTGCCATGAATATAAGCCACAAAGAGGATAAGGAGAAGGTCCAGGGGACTTTGGAATCCAACATAGAAGTCATTTTGTACAGTTTAGCGGTTATGAGCTGTTTACAAGGTCGACCTGGTGGATCCCAGGAAAAGAAGTCTAGCACATTTGTCATTGGTTCCATTTGTATGACCGCTTGGACTTTGGCAGCCTCTAGCCAAGAAGAAATAAAACTTTTAAGAAATTAGAGTATGCATAATCTAAGCCTGAGCTCACTAGAATGAAAAGGCGGGTTGGGGAGAAAGTCACACTTAGAAATTGAAATAGTGATTGAACCTGCTGGACTTAGATTCTTTCACTGATAGAGGTTACCTATAAGTCTGATACTTTGTCATAAATCTCTCTAGTTTTAGCTGTAAAATAAGAGACAATTTGAAGAACAAATATGGCTAAGAAATATAAAACTCTAGCTGAGCGCTTACAGATTTTACCATAGTCTTTTCCTGATGATCCATAAGCATGTTCAGCTACTGGTAGAGCTAGAAACTGCCAGAAGGGGTCAGTGACTGGAGCCCCTTTTTATATCTACCTTTATTACTATGGCATTATTTTATACCCCTTCTGGTTATTCTTTTCTGCTGGGTGTTTAAGACCAAGTTAAGGTGAGACCTGTGTCAATCAATATGAATCTCTTGCTATCTATCAAGGTCAGTTAAGTCTCCTCAGTCATTACTTTGGATCCATGCATAGAACCTCTCAGCTCCTCTGTCAGTGTCAGCCATCAGGATGGGTCATGGCCTTACTTGACCCTGTTGCTTTCAGTGAAGGCATGGGAGACTTTTCCCTTGTGGTGACCCTCCTTTGGCACAAAGTATATTTGTTCTCTGGTGTCCAGCAATCTCCCTGCTTGAGTTGAGTGACTTACCAAAGATGTAGGATCCTGTAGGAAAGGTTCCTTTGTGTCCTGGATCTTGCAGACTTGGAGGGACCAGGGCCAAAATATTGGCTGTCCTCATAGCCCAGTTACCTTAGTATTTTGGTCTCCAAACTTCAGTTGTTGAACACCCAGAAGAGAAGATCAGTGACATTAGTAGTGCAGCACAAGCAGAGAGCTTAACTATTATAATTTTGTCTGGACATTAAGCATTTTGAAATACAAAGCATAGTTAGGGGCTGTTATTTCTTATCTACCATGGTTGTTCTAGTAGTTGAATCCCTGCAGAATGTTAGCAGACAACAGTTATATATTAAAGAGAAACTTAAGATCAAGAGCCACACATAATATTTTAGCATGGCAATCATGATGTCATTTTCTTTGTAACACATATTTTTCTTAGTATGGAATAATCTTTCAGTCAAACACTTCCATCCAATCACAAGACATTAAATGACATATAGAAAACTCTGATTTGTTATTTTTAGTAGGATGCCATCTAAAGAGAACATACATATTGGCCTATAAATGCACCTTAGGAGTTCATAATATCTAACCTCTAATTTTATGGTGTGGCATTGTTTTGACTGGTGACTGAGCATCCCTAAGCAGGGTGACACATATAACATACATCACATAAGTTTCGAAGAAAACTATTGTTTGACTGGTTATCTCATTCTGGCTTGACATGTATCTCTTATCACACATAGCTGGAGTACCAGAGAAAGGCAGATACCCGAGTCAAAAAGATCATTACCATAAATATCCTAGAGGACTTGTACACCCAGGAGGCATGAGTATACACACCATGAAATAACAATGAGTATCAGTTACATGAAACTCTTTGTCCTTTACTTTTGTTTTGTACCAAGAGCATTTTAAATAAAACCTTATTTTTTTCCCACAGAAAACTTAGCCTTTTGACCATGACCAATGTATACATATCACAATAATGTTTTGCAATATATTTTCCACAGACTATGGAAATTATTGGGGTCCCCTTTGTGAACAAAGGCTGGAATAATTTTTTTTTTCCAGACAGCCGCTCCTTCATTTACTAAGGGGAGTCCTGTCCAGTAGTTTTTCTAAGCCCGAGTCTTTTTTATCTTAACAAATTTTTAGATGACTTATGAAAGCCAGATCATAACAATTAACATATTATTTTTGACCAATGAAAGATTCCAGAGTTATTTTATATATATACAACTACATGTACTGTATTTATAACACCCATTGACATTATTTGGATCATCTGACAACCTCAGAAAAGCATGTCTTTCTATAAGGTGACTTTAGTTACAGGCAAACATCTTTAAAAAATCCAAAATGTCAAAAGAAAAAAATTTCAAACAAAAGAGCTGTACATGTTGTAACAAATTGAACAAACAGACAAACATACACATAAGATAACTTGTTTATAAACCAGAGTACACTCAGATGTATTTGGCCAAGTTGCACTATAATAACTTTTATAATGTTTAGGTTTATAATTATAAAAAAGACTTGGCAGAACTTTGTAGATCAATTAACAGAGATCTCTTATAATAAGAATCAAAAGAAATAAAAATCTTCTATACCTGTGAAAGCAAAAACAGTTTTAAAATGGGCCCTAAGCTAACAGTTTATCTGACTGAAATACCCAGCTACACAGGCTTCTCGTGGTTGCTGAGAGCCACATATGACTGTTTTCTCTAAAGGGACCGACAGTTACAGTAGTTTTAACTATCTCCAGTGGGGGTCCACTCAGGCCGCCTTTGCATAGAGAAGAGACCAGGTGACACTCCCTGGAGCTGAGTATGAATTCCATGCAATGAGGAAAAAAGACCTGCCAAGGCTACAACCTGTTGTGCTGCAGATGTCTACCTATGACTGTTTTTTTACAGTTTGAAAAGAAACAAAGGTAAAGAAGGCATCTCCATCTATCCCTCTAGTTCTGTGCCCAATCTAAGGTGTCTCTTAGACTTTATCTCATCATCCAGTGCCAGTGGTGACAGACTAGAGGTACGAGGTAGTGGCCAGAGGTGGGTTAGCTGTTCTTTTCATTCTCTAATTTTCCCTGAGGGCTGAAAGACAGATAAATCTGGGCTAAAACTTACATTTAGTCTTTAAGAGTTTCAGGATTAAACCCAGGCCAGTGTTCTATATGGCCCAGAAATAAGTGAAGATCAGCTTTACTCTGGAAGGGTTCTAGGATAGGGAAACTCCCCATTCTGTAAGCTTTAGTTTAAAATCCAAGCCGGCCATGGTGGCACACACCTGTAATCCCAGCACTCAGGAGGCTGAGGCAGGAGGATCACTGTGAGTTTAGACTAGCCTGGGCTACATAGTGAGATCCAGGTCAGTCTCAACTACATGGTGAGACCCTATCTCAAAAAGCAAAACAAACTAACAAAAAAAGGCAACAAAAGCCCGTAATTTCTAGGAATCTCCTTGGCTCTTTTATGGTCTTGGACTGTGGAAAGGAAAGAATTGCTTTAATTCTTTCTTCCTCCAGTCTTTGGGTTCCCTTAGATATAATAAGGCCTATGTATTTACCTCAAGGCTACAAAGTTGTGCTTTAGACCTAGAAACATTATAACCTCTGACTGTTAGAAAATTCAGCAGAACACAGGTATCTAGAACAGCTCTTTTGAAGGGGTAAATGACACTATATCATCTACATATTGAAAGACTGATGGGAAAAACTATAGTACTTCCTTTTATCAAACCAGAATCTAGGGATGTCCTCATCTCTTTCTGATAAATATTTGACAATTTAAAATAACTGAAGGGCTTAGTTCTCGTGTTGCTTAGACCTTTAAGAATACATGCCTGAAAATGTCTTCTATTTTAATCTCCTACCTGATTGGCAGGTCAGCAGGGGTTTTGTATAAGGACTGTTTGTGTTCCAGTAGAAACCAGTTATTTCCCTGGCTGCCTGTTTTTTGAGCTTCCAAAACTAAGATAATATTTGTCTCTAAATGTAACACTATTTGTCTCTCATTAAAAAATCAATATTTGATTTGAGAGCATCATTACATCTTTCTAATCTAGTCCATAGGTCTGAGTAAGATCCTAAAGACCTCAGTGTACATACCAGCCTCATCCAGAAACTTTATTAGGTCTCATTTAATCTGTCTTAGATCACTGAGAAAAAGACACATGAACACAGATAGTTCCATATTTGCCATTTACTTTCTGTAAGGGAAATTGTCTTTGAAGGACCTGAACAATTTAGCTAAGGATGGAAAGAGACTCATGGAGATTAATTATGGCTGGCCTAGATACTCCATCCTCAGCACCTAGTGGTCAAGGTTTAAATTTGTCTTAGAAACTTTGTTCTCAGGTAGGAAAGGGCATGGAGTAGCCTCAGGCTTAGAGGTACTGAATGTCTTAAGGGTGAGGTGTCTCTCATTACATTTACACTCAAACACAAGCAAGAATTTTTAATGTAAAGAAAATCTCAACATAAGATGATTTTGACCATTTTCTCTCTTTTATAGTATAATTCTAATCCTGAGATAGCATCACAGTAATTTGCTCTGTGTACTTGGCTTTAGGAGGTAGGCACACCATGTGCGGGTATAAGAGAAATACTAGATTGCTCTTAGTATAGGAGTGCTAGGTTCATATAATGGAGTTCCTGATCTGAAACAAGAGAAACAAATATGGCATCCCATAAGTCTCTGCTTCATTCCTGTGCCCCCTAGGGCATCCCCCCAAGGTTTATTCCACTCCAGGGTAGATAGCTACTGTCTGGAGAGAGATTCAGATAATAAAACTGGACTACACTATCTACCCTTTGCCAGCAAGCGATGTTATCTCCCTCAGGTAACTCATATCCTTACTCCAGTAAGTACTCTCAAAGCACAAGTTACAATTGACTTTAGCTATAACAATCCTGTTTACAGAAGGAAGTATTGCTAGCAAACCAAGAGATTTAAACCACTGCTTTCTAGTTCCGAGAGAGAGAGAGAGAGAGAGAGAGAGAGAGAGAGAGGGAGAAATGGGGCACTTTTCCTGCAAAAGAGATCACATCTAGAGAGGCTAAGTCAGAGATTCTGCCCTAAGGTAGAGAAAGCTCTGAGAAATTTTTGTTGCCTATACAGTCTTGACCAACTTGTATTAGCAACAAGACAAAGCTACTCCTTTAAGGTCCATTTTAAATCACTAAGTATTTGAAACTCATAGGTTTTCCTAGCAGCCACAAGCCACACTAGTACAGGCACCTTTATCAACTTCTTATGCCCACATATGAAGGAAGAGCAAGGCTGACCAAAAGAGTCCCATATTCTAGTTAGCATGTAAAAACAAATGCAAGTGACTGGTTGCTATTTTCCCTAGTGTAAGACAAAACAGTTATTGTGAGATGTCTTAGTTTGACTTTCTGGAAGGAGGAGTGGTCTTACTATAAGGGATTCTCAAATGAACTCCCAATAAGTTGGGGAAATTTTTAAGGGGAGTTTTCAACTCACTAGCAGAGAAAAAGTCCAAATGAAGCTCAAGCTCGTTAAATATCCAAAAAAAATCACCATGTAACATTTTATAAGACCAAAGTCAATGTTCCAAAGTCCGTAACCTATCAGAAAAGGCATTTTTCTCCCCTACAAACATAAATGATGAAGGCCATGCCTGGGGGTTAAGGAGGAAGGTTTGGTAGTTTTTAATCTATGAAAGATTTGTTTTTTATATTTATCTAGAGATCTGTCTTACTAGTAGTAGAGAACTCAGTCTAAATCTGTAGCTCAACTCTTTGTTTGTTTGTTTATTTATTTATTTATTTATTTATTTATTTATTTATTTATTGGTACCAGGGATCAAACTCGGGTCCTTGTGCTTGCAAGCCAGGTGCTGGAACCACTGAGCTAAATCCCCAGCCCAACTCTTAATGAGGATTTAAGAAAGAGCTCTGTTGCCATCATTTCAGATCACTCTGAGACAGAGGATACCTAATGATCACTGACAGAGTTCCACTTTCACCTCACAGAAGAGTCCAGATAGGACAAGATGTGGAGATTTTCTTTTGATTACCCAGATGGACTGTCAGGAGCTAGTTTCTTCTGAGAGACTTTTGGATATCTTCCAGAGAGTAGCCCTGGCCATGACCTTCAGTTGTCACCTCAGTTTCCACTAGTTCCATGCAATCAGAGACCTATCTCCAAAAGGAACCCAATTGTCTATCTGGTTAATGTTCCACTCAACATTGGCATCATGGGAGTGGGGATTCACCAGAGGGCAACTGGAGAAACCCATTCTCTGCTTTGACAGTGGCAAATGCCCTAAAGGCAATCACTAGCTGGTAGAGTAACCACTGTTCAGCATTCTATAAGGGACAGTTAAAAGCCTGAACTGTCTTTATCTGAGACGATTTTATAAGAAACCCATTTTACAGCATTTTGAAGCAACTAAGTGCAAATGCAACACATACAAAATAAGAATAAAACATAATTTTAAGGTAACACAATGCATAAGAAAAACAAGAAATCTGCAAACATTTAAAGCACACAACTTAAAATTAAGACGCTTTTAAAACAAAAGTGAAATGAAGGCCAGAATTTATGAAAAAAAAAACCCAAAAAACAGAATCTATGAAACAAATGAAATCCTATGAAACAACTTACAATCTATGAATCAAAAAGGCCGAAGTTAGAACCTATGAAAGAAAATTCTTACCTCTGACCAGTAATCTCAGTGGAAGACCTCCAAAATGATATAGGGGGAAGAGAGGTAACTCCCAAACCTGCTAGATATACAAAAGATGAGTTCATGTTCTCTAAAACCGAAGAATGAATTCTGGGAACAACAAAGGTTAAGAGTAGGAAACATTTATTGAGAGAAAGAAAGCTTCTGTCTAAGAGAGACAGAAAGGGGACCGGAAAGTAGCCCCTGAATAGAATTATTTATTTAGTTATTTGTATGCATGTATGTATTTATTCATTTGTACCAGGGATTGAACTTGGAACCTTGCACTTATAAGGCAGGCAGTGGAACCACTGAGCTAAATCCCCCACCCCTGAATAGAATTTTTTAAAAGTTACAGACATAGCAAGAATAAGCAGTTCTGTGAGACTTAAATTTTATTTATACATAGTAATATATCAATAAATATATGTATACACATCATTGTATATAAACTATTATATATATATATATATGTAAGTACATATATTTACACCATGGGTACTTTATAAAGTATATTTTTTACTACATACCACAATGAAAATAATTTAAAAGCTATCACTCTCATGGTACTGGGTAAAAGCCACAACCACGAAGTTCTCTCCCACTGATGGAAAGCATTTTAAATAAGTACTAACTACCCACTTTGTTTGGTTTTTGGATTGCCTTCCCAATACATTGCTTTTTTCAACAGTCCATGAAAACTTTATAAGTCAGCTCTCTGTCTGACAAATCTTAATATACCAAAGCCACTTTTTTAACTCTAGAACACACAATGCACACCACACACACATGACATTCACATGTAAGTGAACCACACAACCATTTGTCC
The DNA here is from genome assembly GCF_012274545.1 of Fukomys damarensis. Taxonomy (NCBI): domain Eukaryota; kingdom Metazoa; phylum Chordata; class Mammalia; order Rodentia; family Bathyergidae; genus Fukomys; species Fukomys damarensis. Next base: position 33,063,643 of record NW_022900924.1, read on the forward strand.
ACACCTAGACTTCAGCAGTGAAGCAGAGATGAAAACACATCGGCTGTATGGGGATCTTTGAGAGCTCTCTGTAACATCAGCTCTCTTCCATTTAGGAAAGTACATACAGGTACGCAGGGATTAAACCAAGCAGGCTGATGCATTCCTTTCTTTGAGACAAGGTAGTAGTAGTTTAGGCTATGCAGTTTAGGCTGGCCTCAAACTCACAGCAATCCTCCTGCCTCAGCCTCCCAAATGCTGGGATTACAGGCGTGTGCCACCAAGCCCATCATGTGACTGATGAATTCCGTAACCCCAACACTCTGGAAGGATGAGACAACAGATGACAAGTTTGAGTCTAGCCTGAGAAACTTTGTGACTTAGTAAACCAAAAAAAAAAAAAAAAGCTGGGCTGTAGCTCTGGGAAAAGGCCTAGACTTTAGCCTCCAGTTCTAGAAGGAAAAAAGTTGAAAGTGAGAAGTGAGTGACTGTGGTCAGGATAAATTTGATCACTCTAATAATTTTTCTAAAGGAGAGGGAGAAGTAACAGAAAAAAGTAAATCACTTTCAAATTTCAATTTATTACAACTTTTCCTAATAGCATTGATTTGAGATGCAACTCACAGCTATGTTACAAAGAAAAGGTAGTTGGGAATGAGGAGAGAGAGTTGAGAGGACAAGTTACATTCTCTCCCCGCTTTCCAGAACTGAACACAGTTTTGCACACAACTGGCCAATTTGGTTTCTGATACAGAAGACATCCCATGCACTGAACTCAAAGGAGACCGCCCAGGAATAACACATCAGTACACCTGGCTTTCCCTCGGGGCTCTCTGCTTGTTTGGATGAAGATCAGTTACGAAGCATAGTCATATTCTTTCTTCATCTTTTTCGGGTTTGCCTGTTTTCCTCTTAGAGCGTTAGATAAAGAACAGCTTTGTGGTTTGAAAGTTTGGGATGTTAGATGTACAAAGAACAACACATCAGGATAGGTTAAAAAAAATTCCAGTATTTCAGAACTCAAACTTCAACTGTCTTTGACAGAGAAGGGAAATTCAAGGAGTTGAAGGGTTACCAAAGTCATGAAGCTGATTAATGGCGCAGATCAGGAAGCTGCATGGCCCTCAGGTTCCGCACTGCAGCCTTTCTCAGGGGCTGGAGTCGGCCCAGCCTGTGGGACTTATTAGCAACATAATGAGACCTTGTCTCAAAAATTAAAAATGCCTGGGGATGTAACTCGCTGTAAAGGTCCTAGGTTCGGCCTCCAATACGATGGGGGCTTGGGGGGTTCCTTGAGATACTAAGAAGTGCTGCTTAATGTTTCATTTACTCAACCATTACTTAAATGACAGGTACACAGGACACAAAGACAGATACGATCAGTCCCTTTCTCACAGAGCATATCCTCCAACTCAGAAAAAGTTCATGTACAGTTAGTTATGACACAATATCAGAGGGTGAGGATTTCGGAACAGAGAGAGGTGGTGATTCATTTTGCCTGAGGCTTGAGCTGATGTAGTTGTGTATATCAGGGTGGGTGTCAGGGGCTCATCCAAGAGCCAGGTCAGGTTTGAAGATAACCACTAGGGTCAGCAGCTTATTTGATAGGCCAAGTGGCCTGGTGGAAAACTTGTGAAATTTCATGTGCAGAAAAATGCAGATTCTGATTTAGGGGTGGACTCCGCGACTCTGTATTTGTAACTAAATAGCAGATGACCCCATGTTGTGTTCGCAGGGGCCACACTGTGAGGAGCAGGAGTCTATCTATGAAAATGGGCACGGATTTCACATCAGAGAGGGAGTGTAGTCCCAGCTCCAGCTCCTGTAGCTGGTTCTTTTGGGCCAGTTATTGAGCTTCAACTTCCTGCTCTGTAAAAACAGTGGTAATGTGAAATACCTTACAGGTTGCAAGAGTTGGCTATGAATATAAGCATAATGCTCAGAGACAAAGTAAAAGCTCAGTCAGAATTAATTCTTTTTCTCTTCGTTTTAAGTATTCAACATGTAATTTCTTTAGAAAATAAATTTGGCTCCAAAGAACAAAATTCACTTAGAAAGCCTGTATAAATCCACTCAAAAATCTCATGACCCTTTTGCAAAGTAAATATTAATGATATGTATTTGTTTTTATAGCATATTCAGGCATTAAGATTTTCCCCGAGGCAATACCAAAACAATGGCTAAATCAGATAAGAATACAGGAAATATTATGCCAAGTCCCATAACCTAACCACTAACCCACTCAACCTTTTCTTAATGAAGTAATGCAACTGATGAATGAAACATGGGCAATTTTGGGAACTTCACAATGTAGCCTAGAGAAAAAAAAAAACCTGCAATAATGCCGTTTCATACATCTAAGCTTCTTTAATGTACTTAGGAATAGGCCATCTGAAATAAGTAATAACCACAGTTGTACAGGGTTTCACCTTTTCATTTTCTTACATACAATGTCATCTGATCCTCAGGAAAATTGTGTGAAGAAGGTCAGGTTAGAAATTAACTGAGGCCTGAAGTGGTGACAAGCTGTTCTTTCTGTAAAATTTCTCAGTAACACAAAAATCCCTGCCTGCCCCCAGAGAGCTGGCCTCTGGGAATCTTCTGTTTTGCTTTGCCAGGGGTGGGAGATGAGTGGGGAGGACGTGGGGAGAGGAGGAATAGAGGTTTGTGCTGGGGGTAGAGTGCAGCAGCAGGGAAGCCTGGAGAGCAGAATGTTGCTTTTGCCTCTGGTCAACTGTGACTTCAGAGATTTAGTGTTCATGTTCTCAGTGACATTTGTTGGGCTGCCATTAAATAAATTATATTGGAGGAGGAACAAAATCTCATATGACTTAGTTTTTAAATGTTTTGGCAAATTCACAAGTTGCATTTTTGGGATTCACCCAATATTTTTCTTGATTTCCATGTATCTTTTTTTTTTTCCTGTTTTCTCTGTCATCTAATGATAATATTTCAATTTAAGGAAGTTTGGTAAACTATTAATGCACTTCTAGGAAATTCAGATTTCCTTTTTTGTCTGCCTACATCTTAATATTTATTAAAACCTGAGAAGCATAAAGTCATTTTAATGAAAATCATAAGAAATGAGATTAACTCTTTGTATTGTAGGTTCACTACTTTGTGCAATGTGGTATTGGCTTTTTCTTCAGATAAAATATATACTCAATTAAATTGAAAGATGAACTAAATGAAGAAAAAAAAGGTAAGTAATTTAGCTTTAGAAAACATAGCAGAGGCCACTATAAGAGAAAGCTGCTTTGACACTCTAGTACTCAGGAATTTTAATCATTACTTTCAGACTCAATGATCATAGATGTTTACAAAAATGACTCGAAGGAGTAGCAAGACTGATTCTGTAAGTACAGCTACTCTGGACACGTTATTGGGCACAGCTGAACATGCTATCGATAAGGTTCTGCCCTCAAGGAAATGTCAAGCCAGTACTGTTTCAAACATCTTCTGATCAGGAAAGTCTGCCCTTATCTTTGGAGTTGACTATTTTATTATAGTCTTTTGAATTTTTTGAAATTAATAATTCATTATAAAATGGCGAGTTTGCTCTATTACCAAATTCCTTGAAGGTAGGAACCATTTTTTGGTCATTCTTTTATATTTCTATATTGACAAGCAGAGTGTGTTGCTTATGGGCAATCAATAAATTTAAAGCTGCAACTTAAAGCTTCTGCATAAAATTATTGAAAGAATGTGATGAACTGACTATATTAGTTAAGAGAATTCATTAAATAGATGTTTCCTTCTACATTCTCTTACTTTTTGGGATCAAATATATGAGAATGGGTTGAAGAGACAATCCATCTTTTTTAAAGACTATAACTAGCTATCTCCAGCTATAAAGAGGAAAGAAAAATATTTTGAGCTGGGTGTGGTGGCGCACGCCTGTAATCCCAGCACTCAGGAGGCTGAGGTAGGAGGATCGCTGTGAGTTTGAGACCAGCCTGGGCTACATAGTGAGTTCCAGGTCAGTCTCAACCACAGAGTGAGACTCTGTCT
>NW_022900924.1:33068400-33083876 GCF_012274545.1 Fukomys damarensis
TTTAAGGGGGGGCATTTTTTTTTCTATAATGACAGTTCTGGCCCTATTTAAGAGTTCACAGTTGTTACAAAGCAATAAAACCTGGTCATAAATTCATAGGTGCCTACAGGGCAGCACTTGTCAAAGCTTAAATCTTAAATAGGTTATATGTATCATCAGTTTGGATTTGCAAAAGCAATTAAATTCCTTAAAATTGCAAATACTGCTCACTGGTAGAGCAAGTGGTTTAAGTGAACTTGCCTTTCTCAAGAGCATCAACTTCCCGGATAATGGAAGGGCTTTTTATACCTTCCCTGATAAAAGCCCATCTCTGTGGAGACTTGTGATCTACTTTTCTAAATTTGAAGCTAGCAGTGAAATATTTGCTTCTGTAACTTGTCTGTTTCTTCCATGACCTATAATAACCTGACAAAAATATACGATTTCTTAAAAGCAAGTATTATTAGGGTCATCTTTTTGAATAGTACTGTCCCTTTAATCTTTATTTTCTTCTTTTTTACTCATCATATCCCTCATCTATTTCATCATCAATGCTTGGATAACTTAATAATTCAACTAGGTTAGCTGGAACCCAATAAAATGAAAGTCACAAAACAAGATTATGCTGAGGATTGCCCAGCTGGAAGAGTTTGCATTTCTTAGTAAGAGAAGAGCCACAGGTATACATTTGAATCTAGGACCATCTGATGTGTTTATAGAATCTGATTCCACCAGTGGTGTGGTGGTAAATGTTTAACAAGCAGCTCTCCAAAACAGAAAAGAGCTCTGATTTACAGTGCTTGTTGATTTTCTTGGCATACATACTCCCACCACAGCCATTTTTGAGCTGGCAATGTGAAGTCACTGAACTCAGAGTTGCAAAGAACAGGGCAATTGGCTCTCATAACTCAAAGGACGCTGACTGCATCAAACCACTCGGTAAAAAAATCACAAAGTGAGGTCTTTTCACAGAACTGCTTAGTGACACATTCCTGGTTTGATCTGATATAATGATTGACATACAGAAGAAAGGAATTGTATGACAGGTCTTAAGATTTAAACCCCTCATAGAACAACACGGATGGCATTCCAAAGCTTTTAGAAAACAAAAAGTTCAAGACAACAGATTTGGTAAAAGGGGTGGATATTATTTTTTCTAGATGTAAGTCATCCGAGGTATTATTTTGATGAGTTAACCTTCATTAGAGATCAGAAAAATGTATTGTTCAATATTGTTAGGGAATGTGTATTACAAAAGCCATGTTTTACATTACTAGTTTATCTCGCCAATCAGAAATCCTTAAATATTATTCTAATCATAGTGCATTCAAATTTTGGGAAAATACGGCAATTCTTTAACTTGTTAAATAATATAAAATAGATATTATGAAGCTCCTGGTTCTTCTTGAGGGTGTTAAAAAGGCTCTGGATGGGTCTGTGAAACACTGCAGTGCACTGAGAAGCTATTTAAATAAATTGAGCTGTGGGAGTTCCCCTTGTCCACCCTTGTGTTCTCGAGTATTTAGGTTGGCTTTTTATATTTCTCCCGTCCTTTCATCCTTGCTGCCTGCTGTGAGCTGTCACTTGCCGTCTGAGCCACGACAGCCTCTGGCTATTTCACTGCCTTCCTCCCATTTCTAATTTGCTGCTTCTAACCTGGTGAGGGCTGGGAAACAAAGCAGCCAGCCCACCTTCTTGGCCTTCTGTATAAAATAGACTCTGAAAGAGGGCCTGGAAGGCTCTCCTTTGGGTAAAGGGCAACCATTCCAACGTATCGATTTTGACATCTGGTTTCCCTACAAGAACTTACTCTCTACATTTCCTAAAACAAACAAACAAAAAACATAATAGTGTGGCCATGATCCGATATAATTGAACTTGAGGCTGAGATCTATATTGTCTACAAATTGATTGCTATATCATTATTATCTCTCATCACACTATGAAATACCAGGACAGCTCAAAGAGTAGACCTACCCTATTAATTAGAGTTGGATGCCTGACATGAAATCTGTTACCTTTTGTCTCCTATTTGGGGTTCTCTACTGCCTCTGATTTGTTACCTACAGTACACAAACAAAGACAATTCTGCTTAAAATTTTGAGGTGTTTCTTTCCCAGCCTTTTTTCTCCTCTTAGACACATGTCTACAATTCAACACATTGTGGTTAATGTGTATATCTAAGCATCCATCACTCCAAACACAATGTAAACATTCTGTCACCCAGAAAGTGCCCTGTACCTCTTTCAATCAATTTCCACTTCTCACAGCACTTCACTGTGCTGTTTCCTACTTCTAAACTTTGTCTAGCTTTAGTTTATCATGTGGTTTGGGAGATTTAGCCATCTTGTACGTATCGTACTTCGCTGGTCTATAAAGTTATCATAAGGTGTATGCCCGTTCTTTTGTTGATTGACACATTTTTAGTACAAAACTCTGTAAATATTTTTGTACATGTCTGTGTGAACACAGATTTTCTTTTCTTTCTTTTTTTTTTTTTGGTTCCCCAGGATTGAACTCGGCTCCTTGCGCTTGCAAGGCAGGCCACCGAACCGCTGAGCTAAATCCCCGGTCCCAGATTTTCTTTTCTTCTGGGTAAAAATCTGGGAGTGGAACTGCTGTTATAGAGTAGGTAAATATTGTATTTTTATTATTGGGTCGCACAAGTTCTTTATGTATTGTCAGATAAACATATTTAAATATTTTCTCCTAGACTATGGATTGCCTTTTTATTTTCTTAAGTGTCAGCTGATGAGAAGAGTTTTTCACTTTCATGAAGTCTAATTCATAAATTTTTATTTTAAAAATTGTATTAGTATATTTGCATTACATAATGACTACCTTTGTCGTGAACAGTTGGTACATGTACATAACACATCTCAATTATGTCTATCATGCCAGACAACTGCCATGTCCTGGGAAACAAGAAGTATATTCAGATTCAGGACTGGTTAAGGAAAAGTGCTGTCAAGTATAGCTTGACTAGCTTGCTTGCTTTCTGAATAGGTTCCGTACTAAGATTTTCATTCAGTCTCCTGGGAGCTATGTATCCTTAACAATATTGTCTCAAAATTCAGAACCTTAGGAAATTGTATTATCTGAGAATGATGATAATACACTTGTGAGTAGTAAAGACAGAGCGGGGAGGGGAGAGAGAGGACAATAAAATACCCAGCTTGTTTCTTGAGCAGAATCTCCAGGCTCCCTCACCAAGAAACTATGAAAGATGACTTAGTTACATTTCTTGTTGCTGAAACAAAATACTCAACACTCAGTTAAAGGAGGAAAGGTTTATTTCAGCTTGCAGTTTGTAGAGGTTTCAGTCCATAGTCAACTGGCTCCAAGGCAGGGTGGCATGGCAGAGGGGGCCTGGCAGAGGAGAAACTGTTCATGGCAAAGCAGGGCAGGCAGAAGGCAGCAAAGCAGCGAAGTAGCAAGCAGCCACAACCAAGCCTGCCTTTATATTTCATCCAGGCTACCTGCCCTTTTGGTGGTGCCACCCACACCCAGGGCACCCTTAATGCCAGCATAACACACTTAATCCCAGCATCACACACCCTAGATCCAGCCACCTCAGAAAAGCCCTACCTGTGATGAATGAGGCTGGGGGACATCTAATTATAAGTCATAACAACAGACCTTCACTTAGGTTCATATCCTCCCCCTTGTGTTTTTCCCCTCCCCCTCCCAAGTCTGCCTTGTCTTTTTCTTAGAATGGGGCAGTGGTTGCCCAGTACTTGAATCCTTATGCTCCACTATTTACCATCAATTGTAGAGAGAGCTCTGGCACACGGTGTACAGGCGATCTAAGCTCAGATTTTTTTCACCTTTTTTTTTTTAATTCACCAAACCTCTTTTCCATAATTCTAGCTGTCCTTAGTATTTTTTGAGCCAGGATCTTGCTATATAATTTAGGCTGAACTTGAGCTCACTATGTAGCCCAGGCTGGTCTTGAACTTACAGTGATCCCCCTATACTTCCCAAATACTGGGAAGGTGTGTGCCTGCTCACTGGATGATCCTTAATATTAATCTTACAAAGCAAACATAGTCACACCTAATACAACTCCTGCCAGGATTGGGTTTTGGCCTGCAGAGCAACAGCTTGGTTCTTGATCCATTCTGCAGCCTCTTTAAACTATGACAGTGGGAAATGTCATGTGCACGGCCTTAGCCTGTAATAAAAGGAAGCAGTTTCTAGATACTCCAGACTGAATGCGAATTGAGAGCCCTTGGACATTGGTGTAGTTGTCACTTTCATGCCCCTAGGACTCCCTTTTAGCCTTGCATTTGTCATGCTTCAGTTTACTGTCAGAGGAGCCTGTGTAAATCAGTATGATTCGCCTAAAGTTAGATAATATCTAACTTCAGTGGTATTTACATACCGTTAAGAAATGGAAGGGCCAGGGATGTAGTTCAGTGGTTCTGCACCTGCCTGGCAAACACAAGGTTCTGCGTTCAGTCCTCAGAACCAAAAAATAAAAAAAGAAAGAAAGGGGGCTGGAGATTTAGCTCAGTGGTTTGGTTGCCTGCCTCACAAATACAAGGTCTCAAGTTCAATCCCCAGTACCAACAATAAAACAAAAACAAAGAAAGAAAAAAGAAATGGAGTTCACAGGGGGTTAAATAATCTACGAAACAAGTTATACATTTGATGCAGTTGTTTTGACTTCTTACCATTACCACGTTTGCTGAAATGCTTATCATTTTAATTTATTCAAGTTAGTAATTCTTGATCCACAACTGGCTGACTCTGTAAATGTGCACATTTAATTATACCAAAGTCAGTAAATAAAACAGATTTTTGCATGAGAATCCCTGGAAAAACATTTTAATCACTTAAAATATCATTAATTTTAAAACTAATTAGACTAAATAAGATTTGGCAAATTCCTACCCTTAAGACAAATTGTTCATATTTTTCTTAATTTGGTTGTGCATGTTACCATGGAAATGGTGAAGTCAAAACATGCCAGCCACTGCATTGTTCAGCTCTGGACTTCCTATTATAGATTTGATTAAGTCATGCGGTCCACTCATTTTGAGAATCTGAGAACATAACAGGTTTTTTTTTTTTTGGTAAAAATATGGTCAGCTTTTAAACATGATCAATAAAGACATGAGAATTAGATCCCATATGTGATCACTGCCCTTTCTAGTGTGATAAAATAAGAAAAAGGTAAGTCATTTACTTCAATTAGTCATTTATGTGGCAAATATAATGCCTCTGATTCATTTCTCAAGGCAGCAAGTCTTGATCTGGTAGGAGAGATGAAAAAATCTGCTTATTTAGTAAATGGGGAAAAAAAGTAAATGGGACAGGTGGCCTTTTAAACCAAAGCACCAAATAAGGCAATTTTGGGGCTTATTTCCTTTGCAGATGCACTGAATATTATTCTCCATCTTCCTGTCTTACAAAATAGTTAGAACAATAGGAAAATACACTTCTTTTCCAATGAGGTATATATGTGGTCTTATAAGCCATTCACGACGTGCTTCCTCATAAGAGAGTCCCCAGTGGGGCTCATCTAGAATGTCACTGTGGTTATCAAATTTATATTGCTTCGTTTTCTCTAACGTCTTATAGAAAAGCATTCCTGGGTGTTTATCTAGTTCAAGTAGGACCGATGTTATTGGGGGCTGGCAGAGGTAGGTTTTGCTTATGTAAAGCCCATCCCCACCTCAGCATGTCAGAAAGACATGTCTTACATTTCTTTTGATTTTCTTATTTGTTTTTTGGGAGTTGTTTTGTTTTGTTTTGTTTTTTAACAAAACGAATTGTTGGAATCACCAGAGAATACTGAGAGATCATCCTATTCTGTGCCCTGGAAATTACCAGCAAAACAAAAGTGGTTTGTTTGGTTTTTTAATCTGCATTTTCTTTGTGGACTCCTGTAGCATTTTGAAGTTGACCAACAGCAGTGATTTGGCTTTCTAGCAAGCGTTTTATTCAGTAATAGTTCAAGCAGCTGAATAATTTCAATGTCTTATATAAAAATAAGTTTCTACTGCAGCAAACAATGAAATTATTTCATTGCAAGAATAGAAAATACTAACTCTTTAGGTTTTTGTATTTGACTCAATATGGAAAGTATTTTAATAATAGCTCGTTAATGTATTTCTTTCCAATAATTAAAATATGAATATTTAACCATATAATTACATTTCATCTCAGTAGAAAGATATATGTGTATAATTTCTACACATTTCTTGAAGCATGGAATGCTTTGTGATCTCAGAGATGTAATCTCTCCCACAGCACTAAACCTGGAGCATATATACCAGCTGTCTGTAGGATGCAGCTAGACCGTGGTTACTCTGTAATGTAATATGGAGATAGCTGTGCTTATGGAGAAGGAACTATCAGTGAATCTGCCTGTCAATGGCCTATTCAAAAGCACAGGCCTGATGGAGCAGATCCCTTCCCGTTTCTCTTGGTTGGGTGGTGTAGTTTGGGGGACTGTGCTTCTCTCTGCCTTCAAGAAGCATTGGCCCGCCAAGGAAACCCGGGACAGATAGGGAATGTGTTTGAAAAGGAACCTTTGCATCCTTCCTTCAGTGCCCTTCTACTCTGTTCTAAAAGCAGTACTGTATTTTTTAAGTATTGGAACTGGCAGCTCTGCGGGCCACTGGCTACAGCCAAACAATCCTTCATTCAAATCAAGCAGCCCAAATCCAGATTAAGTGGAAAGTTGGGGTGGAGCACACAGAGGGAGGCTTCTCTGCCCTCTACCACGCAGAGGGAGAGGGTATGTCAGGGGCCCCAAAGATTCCAGAGGGAAGAATTCAGCAGAGTTCTTATACAGCATCTATTATACCAGTTTCACAAGGACGGATTTACAAACTGGAGGGAAGAACATGTTTACCTTCCTTGGCTTCCTTTCTCTGGTGCCACCAGCGTCTGAATCTCCCCAAATTTCTCATAAGCAGGTGGTCTTAGTCTCTCATCCTCACTCAGAGGCCTCTTCCACCACACCAGATTTTGTAGCACTAACATCTCTAAGTAAACACCTGAATAAAATGCTCCTTGTAAAGGAACTAGTGCAGGTCTGGAAAGAGAAAGTGAAGGAAGGTTTGCAAATTTGTCAAGGCAAGTTGCAGCACGGTTAAGAAGAGAAAGAAGAGTGAAAGGGGAGAAAAAAAGGAGAGTTGGAACCTGCTAACAAGTTTAAGTTTTTCTGACATATATGGTCTACTTGGTTTCCTAGAAGCTGGTGCAAGTTTCCTACCCATCTCGTAAATTACCTTCTTAAAGCAATAACACACACATACAAACAACTCCACTCTTTATCCACCCACACAAAGCTCAGCTGTATTGGTTTCTTAATACTGCCATAATAAAGAACCGAAAACTGGGGGTCTTAGAACAATAGAAATATGTTATCTTGCAGTTCTAGAGCCTAAAAGTCCAAAATCAAGGCACTGGCAAGATAAGGCCATCTCCAGCTGCTTTTGGAGGGAATCTTTTCTTGTTTCTTCTAGCTTCTGGTGTTTGCCAACCATCCTTGGTATTCTGTGGCTCATAGATACATAGCTCCAATCACATGAACACCATCTCCCTCCTTCTTTCCTGGGTGCATTGTATGAGTGTTCGAATTCCCCCTTTAATGACACTAGTCATATCGGTTTAGGCCCACTCTAAATGACCTAATTTTAACTTCATTGCCTCTGTAACGGTCCTATCTCCAAACAATATCACATTCCATTTTATTATTTTAACTTCCACAGAATAGTAAAAGGTTAGGACTTAGACATTTTGGGGTGATACAGTTCAACTCAGAGCAAACCCTTGTGTGAAGAACTCGTGATGTACTCTTCCCATTGGTCTGTGCTTACCACCTCACTTTAGCAGGGGAAAGGAGAGGAGCCTTTCAAGGGAGATGCAATTGTAGATGAAACTTCAGCAGGATAAGATCTATTTCTGTGACACCAGCATATAGAGAAAGTTATCGGGGAGGTGTGGATCCCTTGTCTCTTGAGAGGGAACTAATTTCAAGACTCCCTGCTGATACCAATACCTCTGAATGCTCAAGTCACATAAAAATTGATAAATGACTTGCATATAACCTTGAAATCCTCCCATAAACTTTAAGTCATCCCTACATACACAGAATCCTTGCTATGATGTAAAGTCCATGTATAAATCATTACAATACGGTATTGTTTAGGGGGAAAGAGAAAGGAAAAACATCTATATATGTTCAGCACAGAGGAAATTTTGTTTTCCTAAATACTTTTGTCTTGAGGTCCGTTGAATCTGTAGATAAGGAACTTAATGGGTATAGAGGACCAAATGCACTCCCCAGATCTGCGCCAGGTACTTCCATAATTATCACAAGTCTAAAGAACAGGATGACCCAGTTCCTTTTAATTTTGCTATTTTCTCAAACCCTTATTAAGGACTTTTTTCTGATAAGAGACTGGATATTTCCTAGAAAACAGCATCCACTAGACCAAATTTTTAATTTGTAAGAGGCCACATAATCTCTCTAGTGATCACAACTAGTTAGAGCCAGAACTAGGACTAGAGTCCAATTTTATTGATTCCTACTCCAGCAGACTTTGTTTATATGCTGCCTTCTTGTTTAATTTTGACATTATATTTGCAAGATGGGAATAAATTCAACTTTAGCCAACTCCAAGCAGAGCAGAAAGAAAATTTGGCAAACCCTGCCCAGAACTCTCCCTCAGGTCTTGCCACTTCCTAGATATTTGCTCATGGGACAAAAACAGATTGCACGTGATAGAGAGTAATCGCTGTGTCTTGCATAAATATCACTCTTTGCAGGGCCAGCATAGAAGAGAATTCAGAGAAAAATGGACACAGCCCTATCTCCAAGGTGTTTGCATATTTATAGAAGTTACAGAGCTATAATTAATCTCACTCCAATGGAATAAGCATCACAGTATAGTTTTTTTTTAGTTTTTCCTCTGATATTAATAAATTTATTGTCTATATCAAATCAATCCTGTTTTCTTTTTTTTTCAGCTTTAATTGAGTTTATTGGTACATTTTAGGGATACAGTACAGTTACATTCATTGTTGGGATCTTGTACCTCTACATGACAGGTCTTGATTCTCATTTTTTCCCCTTACCTCTGCCCTCCCTTCACCCCCTCCTCCCCTCCCCATCTACAAACACTTTATTTTCATCTTTTCATTCTCTCACATTTTTTTTTCCCTTTTTACTCTTCCCCTACCCATCCCAACTTCCCTACACCTTTACCTCCTTTCTTCCCATTTCTAAATGTCAGTAATCTTATTAGAATCTTATGGATTGTTGCAGATTATTCACACCAGGGAAACTATTCGGTATTTACACATGTGTGACTTATTTATTTCACAGCCTATTTGCCCATCCGTTGGAAACTGGATAAAGAAATTGTGGTTTTTCTATAAAATGGAATATTACTCAGCCATAAAGAACAAGAAAATAGATTCATTCATAGGAAAATGGATACATATTGAAGATATACTCCTAAGTGAAATAAATAAGTCACAATATAGATTTTAAACAAGTGCAGGAAAGAAGTTAAAGACACCCAGAAGTTGAAAATGGGTGCCAAGAACAAGTTTATTAGGTATAAAATTAGTCCACTGACTGGTCTAGGATGAGAGCCTTTGGCATGTAATCCGATGTGCTGGAGACTGATGGAGGTCCCAGTGAGGGGTCCTTGAGACAAACAAGTCATGAACATGAGAAAGCGGCCGGGATTCAACTCAGTGGGACCCAAGTTCCATCCCTGGTACCTAAAAAAGAAAAAGAAAGAAATGAGAAAGCAAAAGTCAGTGGGAGGCAGTTGCTGTTAAAACACAGGAGGGACAGGAACGGTATTTTTCTTAGGGAAAAGGGAGGTCGGCTGAGCTGAAAGAATCTGCGGCAGGGCCAAGCTTCGCTTTCCTCACCGGGGTATAAGACTGGGCAGAGCCTTCTCTGGGAGGTAACGGGTGCCAGGTGATATCTTTCTCGTGCTAGCTTTCTACTGCTAGGACAGAATACCCGCCACCTGTAACTTAAAGGAGGAGAAGTTTATTTTGACTCCAAAACTGAAAAATTTCAGCCCGTGGTTGGTCGGCTCTAACGCAAAGCTACTCTCTTCACGGAGGCTGGGGAGCAGAGTGCGGAGAGGAGCCAGAAAGAGGGGAAGGGACGTCCCCTCAAGACAAGCCCCCAGCAACCTACTTCCTTTGCGAACTCACCGATGGATTCATCTCTTAACGAAGTCAGCACCCCATGATCTAATCACTTCCTAAAACCCCCACTTTGTTAAAGACATGAATCATTTGGGGAATGTTTTTATCTAAACCATAACACACCCCCAAACCCCATTTGATTTCACATTATACTAAGGGCTTCGGAAAAGCAGGAGACCTGGTTGAAGGCTAAATAACCAGTTTACCTGTGGGAAACTCCAGTTCCACGGAAGAGAATGGCCCTGACGAGTCCTTGGGGAAAAGGCAGCAGCGGGGAGCCTCTGACATTTTAGGAAACCCCTTTCCCTCCCTTTGTCCTTCCCTGTCTGTGTCATTAATTCCCAGGCCGTTTCCATAGCAAAGTCCAAAAAGCACGTTGGTATGTGTAAGGGGGTATTATCTGGCAGAGCTGTCTTGAGACTTAGGTATATATATTTTTTGTTTTATATCCAAGTAAGCACCAAGCAGCTAATAATGCCACTTTCACCAAAGGTTGAAAGTAATAAGATGTCTTTGTGCCTCTGTAGGCTGACTTTTCACAGGCTAATATGAAAAAGGGAGGGGTATTTATCTATATAATTTGCATGTTAATGTTTTTTCTAAAAATATTCTCTGAGGAAGGGAGAAAACACTTCAAAACATGCTTCAAGGGAACAATATTTCAATTTTTATGATCCAAGTGCCAACTATTAAAAAAAGGGAAATTGATTGATTTCAAATTAATTCAATTTATTATAGTTGTAAGATATCGATACAGAGTGCACTAAAAAACGTATACATCAGAAAAAGGAAAACTTGTATAAATATTTTAATACTAAACTTTTGAGACGTTATGAGATTAATACAAGTTACCTTTGGCCTCTATAATTGCAAGAGGTGCGCGGAGTAGCAGCCATTAGCTTTCAGGCGGTTATTAGTAACTGCTGCATGGGTAACCTTGGTCACTGAGATTGCTGCACATGCATTTTCAGTTTCTTCTCAGGGCTGGCCGTGTGGTGGTTTTCTGTGATATATGACATCCGCTAGGGTCCCCCATACGAGAGTAACACCATCTGTTGAAAAGACATCATACTATTTTTCTTTTCCTGAAGTGTGTATACATTTTTTGGTGGACTCCGGAGTTATATTTACAGTTTCAATTAAAATATCACACTTACATGCTTATGAATCTCTGAATAGATAAGGGAGCTCGAGAAGACGTTACTCTGAGTTTTGTTTTCCTTGCCTTCCCTCCCTTGTCCTTCCTTCTCTTTCCATCAGGCACAACTCATGGCCTGTTCTCAAGGCTTCCCCAGGCCCCAAACTACAGCATCTGGGGTCCTGCATGTATAGTTCCTGACTGAAGTAAAGGAACCAAAATAAAGTTGGCAAGTGCCCATTATCTATCCTTTCAAAATTAAAAGAAAAAGAAACCAGACAGCACTCAGTTTGTGAGTAATGCTCTGATTTATGTGACTTTTTTTTTTTTCTCCTGAAGTACATGGTGGAAAATTCTTCTAAGGGAAAATAGGGCAGGGCAGCTAGGAGTTTGGACACTCTCCTCTGGTACTTGTCCAGAGGGTGAGCCTCCTGGGCGTCTCTGCAGGATGGCCAAAAGGAATGGCCTTACCTGCTGAATCACCCTCCCCACATCCTGCTTGCTCCGTGGGGGTGTCTTGCCTCTCAGCACTGACCTCACTTGCTCAGAGGAGGATGAAACCACCACCTGTGGGTGTTTCTGGGATGGTCAGAGTGTGGACTCCTCAGATAGACTGTGTCCACCCCTGGAGGTAGGGAGGCCACCCTTCCTGTGTACTTAACCTGCCCTCTGGGCAAATCCTGAAAGGGACTTGTAGATCCTTCACAGCTTTCATCACAATTTCCATTCCCCTAGTGCTGTAAAAAAAAACTTCACGCTTTTTTTACATTAAACTCTGTGTTTGCAGAGGGAGAGAAGTTAATGCCTAAACTTCAACAATAACAAAACTAAGTGAAAGCAAAAACCCACTCATAGTGGTTTTTAGTGGGAAACATAGGTCAGGAAGTCTAAATTAAGGATTTATTTTTGATCTTCCTATGTGACCTGAGGCAGATCAGTTGAGCTCTGTGAAATGCTTTTCTTCATGGGGAATTGGCAGTGGCCCAGGTGGGCATGCATAGGTGGTGTGACAGCTAACTGTGGTGTCACCTTGAATCAGAAATCCCTACCTCGTTGGTGTAGCACAGCACAGTTGTTAAGTGTGTGTGGATGACTGACTCATTGAAGAGGGAAGACCCACCCTAGCGTAGGTGGCACCAACCAATAGGTTTATACTCTAGAGGGAATAAAAAGAGAAAGAACAAGGAAGTCTCTCTTCTGCTGCTTCAGAGGAGGTCCGGCCTTCACCGCCACCTTTGGACACGTGTCACCAGGCTTCCAGGGCAGACCCTTCAGCCTCCTTACTGGAACTCACATGGGACTCTGCAGTAAGCTACAGGCCTGGGACTTTCTCCTGGATCTTTTACGTCTCCAGCTCCCAGACGGCCCTTTTGCATTCTTCTGCCTCCGCCTCTGCAGGCAGCCATTGTAAGCCTGAGGTAGAAGATTATGGCAAAGAGGCTGGACAAAATCTGTTCATCACAGAGAACTGTCAATCATAGCCTGCATCAGACATCAGCAGAGGATATAAAAGACAAAGACAGCAACTATTGACTTCACAGCCGCTGCTGCCCTCTTGCTCCTGCAGCGTCCCATCCCGCATGCGGAGTGCATCTTCTCTTTTCTTACTTCTTTTGCACTTCACTTTTTCTTCACCTCTTTTTTACTTTAAATAAATGTTACATTTTCAAGTTCTTCAGTTGTCCCATCCAATTCTGAACAGTACAACAAAAGCCTGGAACCACTGCGCCCCAAACCGTCCCACAATAAGCCTACCTTGTGAATCCATATATATGGACTTAACTGATACCATTTCTCTTATTCATAATGAAAAAAGAAGGGTAGGCTAAAAACTTTTTTTTGTTTTTGTTTTTTGGGGTTTTATTTATTTTTTTTTTTCCTGTAGTGAGAATTGAACATAGGGCCTTGTACGTGCTAGACAAGTGCTCTAGTCCCCAGGCCTTAAAACATAGTTTGGTGGCAAACTCAGAAATGAACTGGGGAAAAGGCAGAGCTTGGAAGGAGAAGAGAGTCAGGACATGGCCCGAGGAAGAGCATGCATTATAAAAGAAACTGCTGGCACAGAGGCAAAAGCAGGATGACACCCAACACAGTTTCTTCCTAGCTTTATCAGAAATCAGAAAAATGTCTGCAGCTGCTCAATCAAAGCTCAAAAAAACACAAAAACAAACAAACAAACAAAAAAACCCCCACAGTATTTGGGAATGCGATGATGCATACTAACGTTTCGTTTGAAGCCATACTGACACGGAATTATTCAAATAAATTGAGTCTTCTGTCTCAGCAGATTCATTTGGTGAGAATACCGAGTCTGAAGCCTACAGTAACCAAGTCCCTTTAACTAAAGACATTAAGTGTGTTGGATTCTCAACCCACCTGAGAGGTAGTGTGCTTGGCTTTCTCCTTCCCTGTTTGGGAGCCAGGTGGGTTCGCCTGGGTCCTGAGTAATGAGCACCTGTCCACTATGACAGTGACAGATGTTCAAATCAATAATATTGACTGGGCACCTTTTAGGCTTTGGTGAAACAAGTAAGAAAGGGGCCTTGCCCGCAGGGAGAGGCAGACACATAAATAAATCAATCACAACATACAATCCTTAGTGCCTTGAAATATGACGGCCTCCGCAGGAATTCCTTCTGGGAATTACAAAAATGGGGAGGAGAGAAGATTGTACTACACAGACTCCTGAGTTACTCACAGAAGTGTTGTTTGTAAAAACTTGGAGGGAAGAATTTCATGATCAAATAATTTAAACAGGTCTTTTATGGCAAGATTTATTTTTTTTACTTCATTTTTTTACTATTTGGAGCACAAACATGTGTATTATGCATATATTTTATAGTTATCCCTTTTAGGTATAAGATGGGATTTATTATACCCATTCCACAGATATGCAATGTAGATATGGAGAAATTCAGAAATGTGCCTAAGAAATACTTCTAAAAAGTAGCAAAGCCTATGCACATGTACCAGAAAACACCCAGAAATATAATAATTAGATTTTCCATTTATTTTCTGGTACTAGGGATTGAAACTTTGCACTGAGGTCTTTGCAATGAGCTGCATACCAAACCCTGTTTTTAAATTTGAGACAGGATCTTGCTAAGTTCCTTTGAGCCCAGGCTGGGTTCAAACTTGCAATGTTCCTGACTCAGCTTCCCAGCTAGTAATTAAATTAGCTAATAATTATGTGTTATGGAAAAAAAGTGCACAAAACAAAGATGGCAAGTTTCCCTAGTAGTAGTGTCTTCAATTGTCTCATTTCCCAGGGGGAAAGAGGAATTTGGAAGAGAGAAAAGAAATATCTTTCTTGCACATATCAATTTGAGAAGAAATGTTAATAAATAGGCATTGAGTGAATTCTAAATAGTCTTCAAGATTAAATTCGAAACTGCAATCATTAAGAGCATTCATCTGTCAGACAAGACTGGTAGATGTTTGGGGATAAACAAATGATACTTCACAGGTTTTAAATGCTGGGTGTGCTTAGATGTAACATTTATCTGAATAGAAAAATGAGATCTGTGATGGTACTTTATAGAAGCATTCTTGAGTAGACAGAATAAAATTCCACAAAATCTTCAGGAATGAAACATTGCTAGTTTTAATAGGAAGGCACTAGGCTGTTGTTATAAAAATACGTTTTATTTAAGTTTATTTGTTCAAATTTGGATCCACATGTTGCATTTGGGTAATTTTTTTTTCCAGTGCTGGGCATTGAATCCAGGGCATTGCACACTCTAGGCAAGTATTTTACTACTGAGCCACAAAGCCAGCAACATAAGTGTGTTATAAAGAGAGATTTCATTACCAGCTCCCTTTTATTGAAAACCTGAGACTTAAGAGCATTGGCTTTAGGATCAGAGACACCCAGGGATTGAAATCCCAGCTTCCCCTCCTGTAAGTCTGATTTTGGACAATATACTTTCTGCCCATGCCCTCTTCTATAAAATGGAGATAGTAAGACCAGCCTCCCCCAACTGATATGAGGATTTGATGCCTCACACATTTGAAAAACTTAGCACAGTAAACAAATACAAATTTTAGAGAAAGGGGCCAGGGATTTAACTCAGTGGTTCCACCACCTGCCTCACAAGCTCAAGGTCCTGAGTTCGATCCCTGGTACCAAAAAAAAAAAAAAAAAAAAATTAAAAAAAAAATTCTT
>NW_022900924.1:33084207-33101066 GCF_012274545.1 Fukomys damarensis
TAAAAAAAAAAAAAAAAAAAAATTGAAAGAAAGATTCTTTCAACACAAAGAAACAAATGGTAATAGTTAAAAATATTTTCATCATATTAAATATTCATTCTTTCAGGAACCATTTCTAGGAGTTAAGAAAAATAGAAAAATTACAAAGCCTGTATTAAATGTCCTTTATTCAATTAAAAAACGATTACATGTTACTAGCAGTGTTATTCATAATAGCCAAGAGGTATACCCAAGTGTGTTTATCAGTTGATAAATAAGCAAGAGATGGATGGCATCCCCATGCAGCTGAACATTATTCATCCATAAAAGGAAACAAAGAACTGTTATATGCGACAGCCTACATAAAGTGTGAAAATATCATGCTAAGTCACAGAAGGCTAGATAGATATCATATAATTCCATTGATAGGAATTCTTCAGAATGAGCAAATCCATAGAGACTGAACGTTGTGTTTACCAGAGTCTAACAGCAAGAGTCAAAAGGAAGTGACTGCTGAAGAGTACAGGGAATATTCTGAGCTGACAGAAGTGTTCTAGAATTAGATAGTGGTGATGATTGCTCAAAAATGCAGATGTACTAAAAGCCACTGCATCTCCACTGTAAAATAGTGAATTTTACTTTACGTGAATTGTTCCTCAGTTTAAAAAAAACATAAGGTAAGATTTCAAAGATAAGTAAGGGTAAGCCAGGCAAAGCTAGGGGAACAGGGAAACCAGGCTGAGGGATCCACTCAGGTCAAAGTGCAAAACCAAGATCATCCAAGATTTGTCCAGAACTGGTGAGAATCTGTTGAAGATAGAACACTGTGGCTGCATTACTTAAACTGGTCAGTGGACTGTAAATTTTGTGTTACATTCTGAGACCATATAAATAAAGGAACCGAGAGCAAGTAGAAGAAACAGCAGCAGCTTGGCAGTGCGTGGTCAGTGGTCTCTTCCTCTTGGACCAGGCACAGGCCAGGCCGAGCTTGGGGGTAACTGCACGTTGCCCAAATTACACACAAGCCATGCACAGTAGGACCAATAGGGGACCTTGGTGGACTGAAATGAAAGCAAGTGATCCCTTGTATCCTTTGAGAAGTACCATCACAGGAAATACCTCATAGGGAATCATAAGCTGGAGAACTAGATTAGAAACCCAGTGTAAAGAACCTTAGAGTAAAATAGGTCCAGCTTTGTGTCCAAACTTCTTCTGCTAGATTTTGCCCACTTAAGCACAATAATTGTGAATCATGGCTTTCCTAAATATTGATCATCTTTTATAGTAGGAGTAGAGAAAACAAAATAATTGGAAAATTTTGAGAAAAAGAAAACCATACAAACTCTAGGAATGGGGAGTATTTGCTGCATCTGGAAATCAGAAAAAAAAGCATCTGAAATAGTTGAAGAGAGGCACATGACACACTAACATCAAAGTTTTATTTATATTGATTCAGAGAAATCAGAATAAGCAAACCTGAAAAAGAAACTGAGTTAAGAACTAGGTTAACAACAATTAGGACAGGCAGAAGAGCAGTGAGAAATCACACAGCTCACACTCTGCTGCAAAGGAAAGAGTAAAAGCAGCCAGCATCATGTGTGGGAAAACACTGTTAGCCTCTCAGAAGAAGATCTCTCTATTGCTTCCAGACATTGTTACTCCTGTGCACAGGGAAAATGAAGAAAGAGAAAGAAACCAAGGTACTGACAGGAAAACCAGCTTCTACTTTCTCATACGTCTTGGATGTCACCGTGAAGCAACCACAATACTTGCCCTGTTTTCACATGTTGATTCCTTCTTGCCCCAAGCCAAGGCCATTTACTCAACGTCTAGTCTTGTTAAAGTTGATGAGATTGTGTTTCAGAGTCCGGGGCGGTGCTAATGCAAGTGCTTGTTGGTCCACGTTCGCTCAGAATGAAGAAGTTCATGCTCCGCACAAGTCAAGCAGTGTGTGGTGTCGTGTTGCCAAAAGGTTGCATCATTTCCAAACTTTCCGGAAGACTGGATGGGAGAGAGGTCATCTGTGTTTATTTTGTGAAGTTTGGCCTACCAGGAAATGTGTGGGTACAAGAGATATTTTAGGCCCACGAGACTCTCACTTAAAAACGCTTAATCTAGCAGCATGTGCTATAAGATTCAGTTTTTAACTAAATCTTTGAAGAGTGGCAAGTTGTGAAGTATGCGAGGTTTTTTGGCTGCACGAACAGAGCCACGTACAGAGACTTGTTGCCAAACAGAGACTAGAACCAGATGACAAAACACACACCACGTATTGGCTTTTCTATAAAACACTCATTACAAATCTAAGCCAGTGATAGTCATTTCTAGAGGAATTGCATAATCACTCATCAACCCATGACAATTCATGCTGTAAATTGGCCTTAAAAGAAGATTCTTTTGAATGACATTTTTCATTGCAAATTTCTGTAAGAATATATTCAAATTGCGTCAACAGGGAAGAAAAAATGTTTTAAGGAGGTGACTTTTATTATACAGTTTGACAGATGTGGTTATTAATGGCCACTGGCACCTCTTTCCAAACCTCCTACATACCTTTTATTCTGATTTTCATATCATCCATAGTCTAGAAGATAATAATCTAATGGAAGGGAAATTGCTCTTTACTACCCTTCCCGTGTGGGTCTGGGGGGGTGCCAAGGGAAATATGGTTCACACCTACCCATTCCACGCATGTGTACACACACACACACGCGCACACACACACACACACACACACACTCACCACCTTCGAACCCCAATCACATGAGCAAAGAAAAGCATGGACAGAAACCCACAATAGGAGATAATAAAACTAACAAAAAGAGGAAGAGATGGAAATTTAGCCAGCTCCACCCCAAAGGACCCAGAACTGAGCCACATATTTTCTATTGTTTAAATTATTTCAGTTGCTCCTGTTACTTGCAACCAAAATAATCCTAACTCCCTCCTCCCAGAATGTTTGTCTCCCTAGTAGACAACAGCACTCTCTCCTCGCAGTACTTCAGAGAAGGCCATTCTGGAACACTGCAACTGGCAGTACAGTTCATGTGGCTCCCTCCCCAGAGCACAACCCTCTTGATTTAAGCTGTCTTTGAATGGTCCTCCTGGAGTTGTACACTGTGGTGTAAGGGAGGGTCACAAACTCTCCTTGTTGCAACCGTCAGGACCCTCTCCACATATTTTATGAGCCTTGATAAAGCTACTTTTAGAACTTCCTGGTAGCACCTAGGTGCTAGATTGCTGTTAATGCCCTCAGCACTGCCATGTTTCAGAAACCTACCTAAAAAAATTCCTCCATGATTCTCCCTTCTGTGAATCATCATAGTGCAGACACCTCCGTCCCCATGGAGAATTCTTTCACGCCAACCCCCAAGTGGAACAAGGCTTTTCTGTGATGGAAGTCAGTCAATCTGTAAACCTCTCCCTGTGGGTGGGGTTGGCTAAGGTTCCCTGTTCCTGGTTTCCACTTCAGGAACCTTCTCAGACCCTCTTGGTGACAAGGCCGCTACTTACAGCAGACAGCTGCCAATTCCTTAGCCCAAATTCCTGGAGTCTTAATTTTTGCCCTTGGAAACACTTCTATTCCCCACTTCTTCAAGATTACCAGTTCACCTCTCAAGAACTAACTTCAAGTTACATGTCCTTTGGTCTTTTCCAGTTTCCTAAGGGCAGTTTCTGCTTCTGACTTGCCCTCTCCCTGTATATTAGACTTCAAAATTCATCTTTCCTGGGTTCCTTTAATATAACAGTAACTCAGAAAACATAGTACTTCTTTAAAAATGTGTTAAATCTTGGAAGCAGGATTTAAGTTTCTTTACTTGTGGGAGTTTGCACCCTGCCAAGCCCTACATTATTTTCTTACTGGTTGCAGATGCACCTTGGTGATTCACTGTACACACCTCCAAGGTTCTTGAAATGCTACCAACAGAAGAGGGAAGGGGCCTCATCTGTTATAAACATTCTCAATAAAAAATGTAAGACAAATTTCTTTGCCAAATCTCTGATAAAAAAAAAAAACCCCACATAAAACAAAACAACCAAGTTGACAATGACAATATAAAAATATCAGTTGAACTAAAGAGCATGCCAAGAGTGACTGTAAAGAAAAAGTCATCTCTTAAAGATAAAAGGAAGTAAGCTGATTTGTGGGAAAGCAGTCCAGGCCTTGTTATTTCACATTCTTCCAGGGAACAGGCTGGAAATGTCTTCACAACAGCTCAACGCTCCCTCCTCCCACCAGTTCTGCATCAAATATTTGTCAAGCCATCAGTTCTTTTTCTACCTTCATCATTCATTTATTCAATAAACATTTATTGAGTGCCTACTGTGTTCCAGGAACCACTGTAAGGACCAGAGGTGCAGCAAAGGAGAGAGACAGGGTCCCTGCTTATGTGAACATTATAATTTAGAAGGAGAAATATAAACACGCAGACAAGGCAATTTCAAACAATGAGAAGTGCCACAAAAACAATAAATTGGATCATCTGACATCTTAAATCTAACCTTTAAAAATGTCTCTGTGCTACTGCTTTACTTGTAGTCCTCAGGTCTTCTAAACTGTATGGTTATAATCACCTCCCACTGATCTTCCCATCCCCTGCCTTTCCTCACAGAGTGAGAGTCCCCAAGCTGTTTGATGTGGAGGCCTTCATGCACCATTTGGCTCAAAAGTCACAAACCCTGCCAAAGTGCTGGCCACATAAACTGCCAACTCTTCTTCTCAACATGCCAAGCACTCACATTATGGCCCCAAGCTTCCCTGCAGACTTATCTCCCACCAGACCCCTCAGACACACTGTGTTTTGTCCAAACAACATGACTCATGGTGCCTGGCCACTCGGCAGGCTTTTCTGTCTCACTTCCTGGCCCTTCCAAACATGCAGCCCTGTATGGGTCATTGCAGAAGTTATCTCTCTGTCGAAGCCATTATAATGTTCTCTTTTTCCTTTTCCCTCCCAAACACACACAAAAAAACCTTTCCTTCTTTGAGGCCCCAAAACTCTTTATATGTATTTGTCTACTGGGCTTTTTCTTACTACTTGTTTTAGAGTCACTGCTACCCATTGCTCGTAAGAGCTAGAGGCCGGATTATTTCTATATTCCTATTGTATGTCCCTGTGCTTGGCAAACAATACCTTTTGTGGTGACTTATTGTAAAAAGTACTTAGAATAAATTGAGTAACAGTTACTTTTCATGATACAATTTTTTTTTTCCTTCTTATAACAGGGATTGAACTCAGGACCTTGTGCGTGTGAGGCAGGTGCAGTGCCACTGAGATAAATCTCTGGCTTGGTGATCTGATTTATCATTGGGGCTGTACCTAAAGTCCCTCAAGATTGAGGTTAGCTGATGGGTTTTGCTGTCAGTGAGTCCTGTAACAATGATTCTTAGTGTGTGTTGTGGGCTGAATATCTGTATGCCCTCCTAGTATCTGTGTTGGACTCCTAGCCCATAATGTGCTGCTATTAGGAACTGGGTCCTTTGAGACGTGATTAGGGTGGGGCCTGCAAGAATGGGATTATTGCCATTGTAAGAGACTCCGTAGTTCTTTCTTGGTATCTTTGTGCCATTTGAGAACATAAACAGACCACAGTTACAACCCAGAAGAGAGTTCTCACCAGAACCCTGCAGTATTGACCTCCTGATTTTGGATTTCCACGTTTAAGAACTGTGAAAAATTAACTCCTATTGTGTATAAGCCACTCTGTAATACGTTGTTATAGTAGCCTGAACAGACTAAGGCAGCACTCTAATAAGCACCTGAAAATGTAGAAACAGCTTGGGAACTGGGTAATAAATAGAAGTCAAAAGAGTTTGTTTTGAGATATGTGGGAGAAAACATCCAGATTGCCATGAATGGAATGTCAAAGGTGGTTCTAAAACAATGTGCAGAAATGCTTTTGCTTGACTGGTATCCCAAGACAGGAAAAGAACAGGAACTAATAATTTTGAGCCCCTACCACATGTCAGATATGTGTCAGACACTTTGCGTGTATTAGCTCTCATCCAAGCAAGGAGATCTTCTGCATGGTGAAAAGTAGCTTACAAATTCATCTCTCAAACTTCAGAAAAATTTCACCTCACAAACTGTGTATCTCTTCTTTATTTGTTATTTTTATAAATTATCCATCTTCCACCTTCTTTCCTAACTAGATTGGAGATTTTTATGCCTTGTGTCTTGATGTCTACCCAAAGCCTCATGTGTTCATAGATGGGGGCCTTTCAGAGGCAGCTGGATCTGGAGTTATGATGCTGAAATCATCACTAAAGGGTATGTGGTCCTTACATTAGTCCACTGATCGGTTTGGCATAATTCTGAGTAGGATTAAGGGTGCCTCACCCTGGGAGTGAGAACTACTCTCCCTGAGGGCGGGTAGCCTGGATAAGACATAAGGGACAGAAAGAGAGTTGCTTGTCTCTAGCTACTTGTTGCCTTCTGCCTGCTGTACTTTGTCATGAACTGTTCCTCCTCTGCGATGCCCCTCTGCCATGCCACCCTGGCCTGGAGCCAGCCAACTACGGACTGAAACCTCTATAAACTGTGGCCAAATAAACCTTTCCTCCTCTAACTTTGGGTGCTGGGTGTTTTGGCTCAGCAACAAGAAAAGTAATTAATACAGAGATCTTTATTCCTCCACCCACCTCTCCCCTTTCTTTTCCTTCTTCTCCTTCTCCTTCTCCTTCTCCTCCTCCTTCTTCTTCATCTTCTTGTTTCTACTTCTATATTCTCAGTACCAAAATCAATGCTGAGGAGCCAGAGTTGACATTCAAAAATATCTAATGATTGGGTGGTCCGACCTCAACATTTTCTTTTCCTATCCCTGCAAATTCTATCCTAGCAGTCTTGCAGTGCAGCCCTGAGAATAAAATGACCATTTTAAACATTTGCATGTGATGTTCATATTCTTCTTTGCTGTAAATAAAACTCAAGCCTTTCTCCCCAGTGACCCAGCTTCACAGGTGTACATCCTGAGAACCAGAAACATCTGGGTGAAGAGGGAGGAAAAAAACCTGCAATGTTCCAACCCTAGAAACTGTGTTTTAAAAGACAAAATGAGAGAAAACTTCGGGAACAGCCAAAGCCTTTTGCAAGAATAACTCCCTTGTGGAATGAAAGAAAAGTTTGGAACCAAGGTTTCCCTAGGGCTGGAAGTGTTACTGGCCTCGAGGACTAAACCAATATCACTCCTTGAGAGTGTGGGTTCCAAGCTAAGCACTTGTGAAGTCCAGTATTCCTCATCCCCAAGTCTGAAAAGAAACCAGATAGAAATTAGACCAGCTGGGGAGCTGAGATTCAGTGGAAAGTACATGTGGCTATGACAAAGACAAGACATTTTTATTTATTTTTGAATACCAGGCTGCTCTTTCATTGGCGTTCCTGACATTCTTGCATAATAGTGTTTCAGTAACTAGTGTGTGGGTATTATAGCAACTGTGCACAATAGGGCAGATGAGGGACAAGATCACTTGAAAATATGTTGATCTTTTTTTTTAACTTGTAGGACAGAGTAATAAGCTTGTTTGTTTCAAAATATCCAGCTAAATAAACAGAAAAATCTAAATAGTTCTGAAATGTTAGCCTAGAAAATGGCTGCATCTTAAGTGTTTTCTCCTATTATGTATGCATCTTTTACTTCTTCTCTAGTTGAATTGCGAAAAGAAAACCAGAAGGTAGTTATTTCTCCCTTCCTGGCCAGGTTTGTTTCTCATACTGCCTCTGGAATGGCAACACCAAGTCAGCAGTGACTTAGCTCTAAGTGGCAGATGCTTTCCCTTTGCCAAAGAGATAAAGGATGAGGATAAAGAAACATCTGGTTTTCTGGCTCCAACACTTTGAGGAAGGAGGAAAGACTTTGATTCTTTATCTCCTTTAAATTCATCTCTTATCTCTGAAACATTCCCCTCATCTAAAGCTCACATTCAACTAGTATTTATGTGTTCTTCACAGACCATCCATGCAAGACATAAAATAGAATCATTCCTTTATTTAAGAAGTATTTATTAAGCTCCTAATTTACACCAGGGACTGTTCCAGACTCTGGAATGTAAATTCACAAGTCAGATGGAGAGTCTTTCTAGAAGGCTCCTAAAACCTACGGATGGATGAACAACTAAAGCGTGGTGGATGTTCTAATAGAGGCAAACCCATGGTAGCATGACAGAAGGAGAAGTCAACACCTGACTCTGCTACATGGAGGCCACAGATGGCTTTGTGACAGAAGTACTGAATTAGTCAACTTGCAAAGACAGAAGGCACAGGTAAATTTCCAGAGGCAAGACACGGCAAACAACCCTACAGAACTGGGAATTTGCTAAGGGTAGTTGAAGGACAAGTTGGAGGTGTTAGCAGTAACACACAGGCTAGGAGAGACCAGACCATGAAACAGCCATATCCTGAGCAGAAAAGAAGGTCAGTGAAGAATTTAAGCATGGGTACCAGCATGGGGCATGATTAGAAGTTCAGAGAGTCACTCTGGATTTGATGTGAACACTGGAATTCAACAGGTATGTTGCCAGACCATATGGTGATTGAAGTGATCTGAACTTAGCAAGCTACACACTGACCATGCAAGTAGAGGTGAGTCCTCAGCAGAGAACCTTCTGGGGAGGTACACTCTTCAGGGCCTGTTTCTGAGTGGACATGGAGTCAGAGCAGGGAAAGAGTCAGAAAGAGGCCCGAGAGACAGTTTAGAGGGGAAATGAAGAGTGGTGTTCCTTGTTGCTCTGTTAGGAAGAGCTGTCTATCGAGTGCCCAGATTTTAACAGACAAGAGGTTGTTGGCAATATAGGCAGAAGCTCAGGAGAGCCTCTGGGCCATTGACATGATTTCAAGGTCATGGCAAGTAAGTATCCACTGTATCCATGGAAATGGGTGAGCTCATCTAGGAAGCATGAGTCATGGGAGAAGAGGACCATGGTCAGAGACTGGAAGACACTGAGTTACAGAAGGGCAGAGGGAAAGTTGTCCAAAAAAAGGAGACAGAAAGAGTGGCAGAGAAGGAGAAAAACTAGATGACTGTGGCTTAACAGATGGCAAGTAAAGAGAGAGCACTCCAAGCATTCAGGAACAGTGAACAATGTGAAATGCTCAGAGGTTAAATGAAGTTAAGATATTAGAATGGTTCACTAGGTGTAGCATCAGTGGGGTAGGAATTATAACCCAGATGAAAGCAGCTTCTGAAGACAGGTGTGAGAAGAGGTAGGCTGTAGTCAGTCAAAAGGAAAGGAAAGTAAGGACATCATAGAGAATGTGAACAGTTATTTTAAGAACTTGGTCTGTGAGGGAAAGGAGAGGAACTAAAGAAAAGTATTGGATACACGAGGGAAGGTGAGGGTTGGAGGAAGGAGAAAGGAGGGTTCTTTCTTTTTCTTTTTTGCCTTTAAGATGAAAGACACTTGAGAATATTGAAATCGGAAGAAGCTAGTGAAAATAACGGCATGTAGAAAAGACAGATCATTGTTGGAGGGAAGTTCCTAAGGAGACTCAAAGTGATGAGAGCAGAGGCACAGAGGAGAAGTTAGGGGAAGGAAGCACAGGAATAGAGAAGTGGTGGCAGGAAATTGTATGTATCCTCTTCTGGGTCTTCTATTTTTCTCATAAAGTGGGAGCCAAGATTACCTGAAGGCAAGGTTGAGATTGAAGTACAAAAGGATGACATAGATGGCTTGAGGTCAGTGGAGAAAAGGGCTTGCCACAGATGTTGTGGAGGCTGCCAGGAGAGAGATGAATGGCAAGAGACCGGAGCTGTAGGCAGTACTGATGCCTAGGTAATAGGAGAGTAAGTTTAGAGTACACTCTTCCAGAAAGTCAAGTGGTTTTCTTCAGCTATAGTCCCCAACTCAAATACATGAAGAGGGTAGATACTTGTGAGCAGAAAGTTTTATCTGAAAGTCTTGAATGAAAGACAACTTGAGAAAGCCACAGAGGATGCATTAAGTTCAGAAGTGATCCAGGCAGGCATCAGGGAAAAGCAGAACAAGTTCAGAGAAAGTTATAGGATAGGGGAATTCCTCTCAAAAATAATGGAGGTACCCAGAACAAGAGCAGTGGGAGCTTGGGTTGAAGAAAAAGGATCCCAGGACAGAAAAGAAATGGGAGAAAATTGTCAAACTTTGGCCAGTGACTAGGGAAGGCAACAAGACAAAAGAAATATATAGATATACCCAAAACAGAGTCCAGTATCCACCTTGCAGTTAGGAAAACTCTGGCCTCTGTGAAGGTATAAGCCATGCCTTACACTGATTGTCCTGTTTAAAGGAATTCTGGCCCATCCCATAGGCCCAGAAGCATCAACCTATTCCTTTGACCCTCCTGGTGGAAAGTCTATGTCCTCAGGGTCTGGAACACTTGAGTTTCTCTGGAAAGAATGAGCCTACGTGTGATTCAAGGGTGTCTTGTTTCTTTACCTCATTTATGTAATCTTTCAGAGAACCCTCTGAGGTAAATAGTACTGCCTCCCGTTCACAGAGTGAGGATTAGTGGATTATTGAATGGATGGGTTCAGGATTCAGCCACACTCCTAAGTATATCCGGGTGGGTCATGGAGCCATGTCCTCAAGTTCTATATCTGGTCCCTCATCTCTTCCTCTCTGGCACGATTTCCAAGCTCTATTTCCCAGCATCCGTGAACTAAGCCTCTTTACTCTGCCATGACTTTTCATCATGACGTTTCTGCCTTGGAGCCAGTAGACTGTGGGTCGAATCCTCTGAAACCATGAGCTAAATAAACTTCTCCTTTACATTGTAAGCATCAGGTATTTGGTCTCAGCATCAGCAAAGGTGACTAACACACAGAGGATCAATTAGTTTCATAACTTGCTCCAGGCTGTTAGGGAACAAAAGGTAGAATGGAACTAAGTGTATTCTTCCTCACTACATGTTCTGTACTTTACAGTTTTCCATTCATAGGACTACCGATCCCTCAGTCCCTTCAACCCCCCCGAGAGATGTCAGTACAGCAGTTTTAATATTTTTGAACAATAAACTGATATATGTTTTATTCACAAAGTATAACTTCTCACTGATGTCTCAGATAAGGCAAGTTGTGGTGAATTCCACCTATCTCAGAAATGGTTTGGGAGCACTTTGATTGTCACGGTGACAAAGTACTACTGGCATTTAGTAGGTGAAAGCCAGGGACATGAAATATCTAACAATGCCTTAGACAGTCCTCCCAACAAAGAATTGTCCTGCCCAAACGTCAGTGAGTTCCTGTTAAGTAACCCTGGTAGAACAATGCATTATACAGTCTCCAAAGCAATTCCCCAAATCCCCATATCCAGGAATTTTCAGTCTTGTGGTATTCTCCTATGTTGCACTAAGGTTGATCTGGTTGTCCAGTAGGATATGACAGAAGTAATAATGAATCACCTCTTAGATTAGTTTGTAAAAGATTGTACCTCCTATCTTGGTCTCTGTCTCTCTTTTGCTAATCATTCCACAAGGGAGAACCTATATCATGAACATCCCTATAAAAAGCCCCTGAGAAGCTGAAGCATCCTGCCAAGAACCATGAGTGTGAGCTTCAAAAGTGAATCTTCCAGTCTCAGTAATGTCTTCAGAAACTATAGTCCTGGATAGCAATTTGATGGCAAACTCAGGAGAGACCCTTAGGCAACTAAATTCCTCCTGGGTTCCTGACCCTCAGAAACTGTGGGAGATTAGGAATGTTTCAAGTTGCTAATTCGGGGGCAATTCCTTATATAGCAATAGATGATTAGTATAAACAGTAAAGCTATGGCTTAGCATAATCTAGCTTTATCTATCTATCTCTCTATCTTAGGTCACAGCAAGACTGGTCCTGATAGCCAGGCTTTGTAGACTCAGCCCATAGAGATCTAATATGCGTCATGGGAACAATAACAGGATATGACACAACAGACGTTTGTGACTACCTAAGGAGAAAGGGGAAGCAGGAGCTCTTTGGGGGAAAGGCAAAAAGATAAGGAAAAGAGAAGAAAAGAAAACATTCGGCTATTTGGGTCCTCGCTTCTGCCTATGCGGCTACTGTACATGCTAATGCAATTTTCTCATTGTGTGTGTGTGTGTGTGTGTGTGTGTGTGTGGGTGTACTTGGCCAAAGAGTCAAGAGGGGATGGACAGCTGGGCAATCCTCCACCTACCAGGATTTGCAGCCCAGCCCAGGTTACATCTTCCTTAGAAGTGTCACTTTCTAATTTTCATAAGTGATTTGTATTCATTTCCTAGAGCTTCTATAATAAACTACCACAAATTACGTGACTTAAAACAACAGAAATTTATTCTTCTACAGTTCTGGAAGATAGAGATCTAAAATCTAGGTCTCAGTAAAAACATGCTCCTCTGAAGCTCTAGGTAGAATCCTCCTTTGCCTCTTCCTAGTCTGATAATGGCAGCCCATCCTTTGAGATTCTTGGCTTGAATCTGCAACCTCTCCAATTCCTGTTGTCACGTAGTACTGTCCTGCAGTGTCTCTGTCTTAACACAGGCATCTTCCACCTTCTTATAAGGACAGAAATCATATTAGCTTAGGAAATCAATTTACTCCAGTAAGAGTCCATGTTGACTACTTACATCTATGATGGTGGTAATTCCAAATAATATCATCTTACTTTACCTTAAAGGCAACAAGATAGTCTTTCTCAAACAAGTTAGATTTTCAACAGGTCTAAAGATTTTGAAGTTGCTATTCATGGGCTCAGTGGTTCTGCCACCTGCCTCACAATCACAAGACCCCAAGTTTGATCCCCAGTACCAAAAACAAAAACAACAATCAAATTGCTATTCATGCTAGCTCTTTAGAGATGGAAAGGGGTGCTATATGGGCCAAAGAGCAACAAAAGAAAAATAAATTATAAATGTACAAAAATTTACAAAGACCACCTAAAAGAGGCAAAGGCCATCTCCCTGCTATCATAATCTATTCACAGCAAAGTGTGATAGAAAACACAGAATTTGGAATCACACTATAAGTGTGAAACCCATTCCTATCCTTTAGTACCATTGTGATCTTGTAGGAGTTATTGAACTTCTCTGAATATTAGTTTTCTCATCCACAAGATGGAAATTACAATGTCAAAACTATGTGTATCACAGAGTTTCTGTAAGAGTTCAGTAAGAGACGCACTATTCTTAGGTAATATCCAAAACCACCACCAATACTGCACAGGAAGTAATATAGTGCCGTGCAGCTCACACATAAAACAAGAAGCAGCTCTTCCACAATAAAACAAAAGCTTCAGAGAACATAGTAGCTAGACCCAGCATGCAAATGCTACACAAATTAGCAACCAGCAGCTGCTCCTGTGTTTTCAGTAACAAAGCCATGCAGCAAACTCTGATACCTTAGGGACAGTTGACAAGAGAGAGAATACAGACCAGGCCCCACCAGCTGAGGCTTATCAATGGTACCTTAATGAGAAGATATTGGAGAGTGATAATAAAAGTTCCTTAATGAGAAGGAACTGAAGAGTGATAACAGAAGCTTGGTTACAAAACCCTATTACTTTCAGACCTATTATTTTCCATGCAATCACGGATCAGGCAGTGGCATCACCTTGAGAGAAGCTTGTTGGAAATGCAGCCTCAGATTCAGACCCTGCCTTCTAACAACAGCCCGAAGATGAATCACATGTACATTCCCCTTACAGAAGCTCAGTTTGGGGGTTGACTGCACAGAGGCATGTAAGATGACGTATATGTCACTCTCAACATGTCCTGCTGAGGGCTCCAGGATCTCTGATTACATAACTCTTACGTATTATTATGTGTACAAATCTCATCCAGGCAGACTCTACCTGGTCAGTACTATTATGATTCTGATACCCACATCAGCAGAAACAGATCAGCAGCACCCTTTGGAGAATGACATGGAAATGAAAGCCTTTCTGGGTCAGAGGATGCTGCCTTCTACAAGAACACCTATTAAGTTCCCTGGTAGGAATCAGCCTTTGTATATTAAACATTCACACAACGATCTATTGTACATCTATCATGTATGTATGGGGCTTTATCCTTAAAGAGTTATGTAACCAATCCAGACTAAATAATATCTTTCAACTTCAATTCTACATAAAAATCAGGATCTACATGTATCTGAAATGCCACTGAATCAAGGGAATTTAAAGAATGTTTCCCTTGCTTTTAAGTATATAAGCATAAAAATGAAATATTCATATGAAAAATATTAGATACAATAAAATATGCACTTGAAGTAGACTTTCTGATTAGTTCATGTGAGCAGCCTGGGATAAAGAAAGAAAGAAAGGGATACAAAATAAGGAAGACTAAAACACGGATCTGGGTAAGCAGTAAAAGAAAGCAGATGAAGGATAAGGCTCTAAGAGATGGACAGAAATAATGTACGAAGCAATGATATGTGCGATACTGGGCAAGTCAAAGTTGCTTCTGCCACATCCAACGAGTGTTCAGATGAGTCCACATCAGTACCTTCGAGTTCATGTTAAGAGATCACTTTCCTTTGTAGAATTCTGTAACACATAACCATTTGTGGCTCTTCCATTCTATCAAACCCTGCTGGCTCTAAAACAGAGGGGGCTGAAGCAGCCCTTTTGTACTTTGAGGTACTTGAGAACTGTATCATTTCTATTTAGAAATTTCTAATTAGTTCCAGAAGCGGACTCATTAATTATAGACAAGGACAGTTTGTGGAGGTTTAATATTTACAGTGCTCCAGGAAATCTGCTCTAAGGACTTTGCAATCTCAGCAATGGTAGAATCTAAATGGATGTGCACACTAACCTCCTGG
Source organism: Fukomys damarensis (assembly GCF_012274545.1). Classification (NCBI taxonomy): domain Eukaryota; kingdom Metazoa; phylum Chordata; class Mammalia; order Rodentia; family Bathyergidae; genus Fukomys; species Fukomys damarensis. Next base: position 33,098,935 of record NW_022900924.1, read on the forward strand.
ACTTGTAGTTATCTATGCTCTTCAAAAAGAAGCCAGGCAGCGTGGTGCACGCCTATAATCCCAGCACGTGGGAGGCTGAGGCAGGAGGATCACTGTGAGTTAGACACCACCCTGGAATACATAGTGATGTTCCAGGTCAGTCTCAACTACATAGTGAGACCCTGTCTCAAAGAAACAAACAAACAAAAATATATTCAATATATAGGTGATATCTCCACAAATAAATATAAAATTAATAATTTAAACATTCACTGAGAACCTAAAATTTATTTTAATGGACATCTTATTTACTTTTCTTATTGCTGAGACAATATATCCAACACCCACAAATTGCAAGAGGAAAGGTTTATTTAGGCTCAGTTTGTAGAGGTTTCAGTCCATAGTTGGCTGGCTCCAAGAAACAAAAGGATGGCAGAGAGGATTTGCAGAGGAGAAACAATTCATGGTGTAGCAGACACAAGGCAGCAAGGAGCAGCAGCAGCAGCAGCAGCAGCAAGTCTCTTTCCCTTTTATCTCACCCAGGCTACAAGCCTTTTGGGTGGTGCCAACAAAACCCAGAGTGGACTTTCCCATTATGTACACTCAAATCTATGCTAATTCCAATCACTGGACTAATTTAGCACCATACAACCTCAATCCCAGTATAACACACCCTAGATCTAGCTGGTTCCGAAAGGCCCCACCTATGAGTGCGTGAGGAGTTTGAAGGACATCTAAATACCAAGCCATAATAACAGAGGATCAAATCAAACTGTGTGAAGAACAGTAGGTTTTATTTACAAACATGAAAGAAATCTTACTTTTCTTTTTTAAATTTTTTTAAGGTAGAAATTCTGATGGGTTGGATATTCTCAAAGCTTACTTTGCTCAGAAGATGAAGTGACGCACAGAACATTGGAATGCTACCTCATTCACATCTGGCTTACCTCGCATGAATTCTAACAGCAATGTGCAAGAAACAGAGACACTGGCAAATTCACAAATATATAGCAATTTGAGATTTCCCATGCAAGTTATTCCAGAAATGCCAAGTATCTTGTTTATGATAAACCAAGGACTAAAATGTTGATTGCCATTTTCACTGCCAGAGAGAAAACAGAATGAAAAGCTTTCACATTCTTGACAAAATAGGCAAAAGGGGAATAGTCATTAATCTTGCTGAAGCTCCATAATATAAAATTATTTAGGTGGCTGTGAAAGGAAATAAAATATGCTATAGAAAAAAGAAAACATAGCTTTTAGGGAGATCGGCTCCTTTTTAAAAGATGAGTCTGTGATTCTACAATAATGACATAAAAGCTGAAATGCTATTTCCTAGTCTGTTACATTTTAGCTGTCACTGAAACTAAAGTAATGGAACAGTTATATTTCTGTGTGTAAAGTAACTACAAATTATCTATTCATCACAAAACATTTTATCCCTTATCTATTTAAATATAATTGTAGCCTTGCTCTTTTACATTTTAGAGAGCAGGATGTTGGTTAATAAAAATTCCAGTTAAGAAACATTCTTTGGATAATCTTGGTCTTATTCTGTCTCTTATTCTTTAGTCCTAAACTGGGCAAAAAGCATGTATCCCAGTGACATAAATTTTCTTTTCCCAAAGTAGCAGGCATGATAACTAAATAAAGCTCCACTGTCTTTATAATCCTTTGGCACTGTTAGTCAGTAAAAGTTTTGTGTAATACACTATCAAATGTACTGAATCTAGATAGTTTAGTAAAATACTAGATTGTCCAAAATACTACATTGTCTATAATTTCACTTTTAAAAATATGATGTGTATATATATCTATATATATATATATGTATACATATTTTACCCATGTTTGCTATATGTGTAAATAATTTATGCTTGATTGTAAGCTCCCTATGGTAGTAATGAAGTCTGTCTTATTACCTTTTTATTACATAAACATAACACAGTTCCTAGTAAGCAGGTGCTAGACCTACTTAACCATCAAATAATGTTTATTAAATATCAATTATATTTCAGGCACAGTTTCTACATCCTGGAAAAATAGAATTTAAAAATGAAAGAGAAAAGTTTCTGCCACCACAGTGTTATATTCCAGTAGGTAATAACAAGTTAAAAAAAAAAAAAAAAAAAAAAAAAAAAAAAAAAAAAAAA
>NW_022900924.1:33101430-33117204 GCF_012274545.1 Fukomys damarensis
AAAAAAAAAAAAAAAAGAAAGAAAAAAAAAGAGCAAAACATGTTGTATATATTTTGAGAAAAAAATAAAGGTAAGAAAATGAAAGTGATGAGATGTGATTGGGTATTACATGGTAGTAGAAGCTGTGCAGTGCCACCCAGCCCCCCTGTAGGACGAATCCCTCATTCCCCAGCTACTAGGACTCCTAGCTGACGAGAGCTCACAGTTGAGTCCACTCCAGAACTTGGCTAGAAGGAGAGAGCTGCCTGAACCAAGGTTTTGCCCCTAGTTGAAGGCAGCCTATATCCAATAACTGGTCCATGCCCTGCTACAGTTCTCGTGCTACAACTGGCACAAATCTAAGGGTCAGCTCAGGTCCTGTTGTAATCACATCAACATCAACTTTGTCTGCATCAGAAGGCTGATTCCCTGATCTTCATCTGTCACAGATACTGATCCAAAACACAAGTCTCCTTAGGCAAATATCCGTCTCAGAGTAAGTGAAGGATTTTTGCTGGCATTTGGATTGTATTCTATAGAATGTATGACTCCAAGAGTTCAAGGAAGAAGGGGAGCTAAGGATATGAATTTGGGCATCATAATTAACCTAAAAGCCTAAAAATCACTCAGGGAGTAGAGAGAAAAAAAGGGTCCAAGAATGAGTTTTTGAGCCCTCCAACGTTTAGAAAATAGAAAGAGTGGGAAAAATAAACACAGATTTTAAGAAGCAGCCATTAAGATCGCTGAACCATGGAATATTGTCCCAGGAACAAGAAGAAAAAGTGCTCCAAAGAAGGAAAGCACTGGTTCAAATGCTGTGGTCCAGTCAAGATGATGAAAATTGTGATCCATGATTAGATTTGGTAGCATGGAGGTCACCGGTAACCAGAGCAGTATCAGTGGAAGAATGAAGGAAAGGGCATTAACTTTTTGGATGAATATAACTCATTCGATGTGACAAGGTTTTTTAAATGCCCTTTAGCAAGATACATGTGGACTTCCTCCATGTACTTGCTCCGTATGAAGTTGGTTCATCTGTATTTTCTGTGCCTAAAGCAAAGCTTGGCACATACGTGTGTCTAATGCATACTTTCAAATGAATGAAGTACATGGTTACCATGCAGGAACACAAGTATCACTCACCTAACAGTATTGAATTCTAAACAGAAAAATTACCTCCTATAGTGAAATGGCCTCTTTTACTATCCAGCAATCCGGGGCCCAAGAAGATTACCACACAGTTGAGCTGAGAACAAAACTCAAATCTCTGAAGTTGAGTTCTTAATTTTATCTGCTACAGCGTCTTGGTCTATGAAACATTTGCTTTATATAAATATCAACAAAAATTCCCCTTCACTTCACAGTAGAGAACAATTGAAAATATTTGTCATGATATTAAAATACCTATTAATCTAACGCTTCTCCATACATTGTTACATGAAACATTCTTATTAAAATTTTTCTTTGTGTGTGTGTGTGGTTCTGGGGATTGACCCCAGGGCCTTGTACATGCTAGGTGAATGTTCTACCACTGTGTAGAATTCTTTGTCCCTAATTTTTTTCTTTTAAATGGCATGTTTTCATTGATAAAATACTACAAAGTTGAGATTATGTAAAGTTTTAATATTACTTCAAAAGTAACTCTGAAATAGAATTTAGTTCTATTCTCATTCCAAACGCAAAGTTGACTTGCTTAATTTTTTTTCATCTAAATCTTTGACATAACAGCAAGCTTTAAAGTTCTTTCATGTATAGGTGTTTTTACTTTTCTTTTGGTACTGGGGATATCACACAGAATTTTGTGCATGCTAAACACAAGCTTTACCAGTGAGCTATAACCCAGCCCGTGGTGATTTTTTTTTTAAAAAATGACTTTAGACAATGCAATTTGAAGTGAGATAAATTTAGGTTGTGTTAGTCACTTGTACTTGAAAGGATCTAGTTTATTTTCAAAGAATCGAAGCATTTAATATAAAAAACCAGACAGTAAAAAAATGTGGTATTGTGAAATTTCCTAATTTATTTCATGGAAGCAGATTTTTAATGTCATACTTAGAAACATATGACTTGTGGGTAATATCACTGAGCCCAGCATTTGGCAGAAACTTCAAAAAACAACTGTCAGGAACAGAAAAATAAGAGACTAAATTAATAATTTTATTCTGATAAATTTCACTAATCAATACCACTGATGCAGATGCCAAAATCAAAAGTATAATTTACTTGTCTCATTAATTAATTTTTTTTCTGGAAGTGTCAGATAGCCTCAGAGAAAACCAAAAAATGTCAGCAATATTCAGCTTGGTCACGGAGAAAATGAGCAAGCATGAAGTAAGCCTCTTTATTTTTAGTCTACACAGGCCAAGTTAAAAAGAAAGGAAGCCTTCAAAACCTGCTATGCAACAAACCATAATTTTAAAAATGATTCAATATTCTGCAATATATTTGTGTATATTTTAAATAATGAAAAAGATGCATTTGAACTAATATAAGAATGGATTTAGCCAAGAATCATCAAGGGATATAAAACCCACAAGATAAAAAGGTAGTTGGGACCAAGATATTTATCTGGTTCCCCAGAAGCACCCCATAGGTTTCCTATTGATTGCAAAGTGAACGATGCTTTGATAATGGAAAGGTGCAGTAGATAACCGTATGCACACACACACTCACACATACATCAATGCACAAGTACATGTCAATACAGTAAATGACCTTTGGCTTACACACTTTCTTCCTCTGATTGCCACCAATTAGAGGAAGGATAAATATCCTTCCTCTGGACCACAATGCAAAGTGAAATAAAGCAGACTCGAGAGGTTAAATATCCCTGGGTTTCTCCTGTATGAGAAACCCAAAGTATAAATAAAGGATGGATGACAGGAAACAGGGAGGTAGACTCTTTGCAGATGGGAGAGGGAGGTAGGGATGGAGGGAGAAGGGCCAGAGAGGAAAGGAGAAGTAAAAAGGACTAAGATGTAACATGTATGTGTACCAGCTCCCCATGATGAATACATTCATTATGTATCCCAAAGATTAGGTATAAAATTATTAAAAAATTAGAAATATAAAAGTAAAATAATCATCTTTGTACACACAACATACATGCCCTTAATTTTGGTGAATTAATACCTACAAGTAGGCGACAGGTATATATGTATGTGTGTGTGTGTGTGTGTGTGTGTGTGTGTGTATTATCTTACAAGATTTCCTTTTATATGAGATGATAACAGTTTTCATAAGAAATGTGTTATTCTTTGTCCTTAATCTTATTCCCACCAACAACAGGTTTTATTACACTGCAATTTTCCCACTTTGATGGAGCAGAAAGTGATATTCCATGGTGCTTTAATTTGCACTGTTTCATCATGCATCAGTTTATACATTTTAAAATGTATTCACTTTGTCTTTTGCTTTTTTTTTTCTTTTTGTATCAGGATTCGAACTCAGGACCTCATGCTTGCCATGCAGGTGTGATGCCACTCAGCTACATCCCTGGCCCAAAGAAATCTGGAACTGGTTGTGATCAATTAGTTGTGAACACCACTGTGCTTGGACCGTCCGACTTTGTTATTTATATATTTTATATATTTTTCTGTTTAATCATTTTCCACTTTCCTGTTATTGTCTAAGATTAACTTGTGTTATAAGAAATTATCTGTGGCCATACCACCCTGGATGTGCCCTATCTTATCTATATTTTAAGAAATACTTTATCATCTACCAAAGTTTTTTCATATAAATATATATGTTCATATTTATATAGAGAAACATGACTTAAGGATTTCTTAGTTAAGATGCCTTCCATACCCATAGGTGAAGAAAAATACTTTAATTTTTAGAAAATTCTTTACATTTCTTATCAAGTTACTATTTTATTTTTTTTATAGACAGTGCTCAAACTCTGGGATTATAGGTATGTGCCATCAAACCTGACTTTCTTGTCAAATTTATTCCTGTGTTATTTTATTTTTTGTATTAATATTTATTTATTTGCAGTACTGGGGATTGAGCTCAGGGTCTCCACATGGAGCTAGATCCTGAGCCATTTTTGTTTTATTTTTATTTTTATTTTAAGACAGTGTCTTGCAAAGGTGCCAAGTTGCCCAGGTTAGATTCACATTTTCAATCCTACTATCTCAGTCTCCCAGAGGGCTGGGATGACAAGCATGTGCCCCTATGCCTGGCATGGCTTTTAACTTTTTGTAATAGCTTAATTGAAGTATAATATAATACCCCTTTCAGGCTCTGCCAATAATTAACTATAGATCAGGCATTTCTAAATATTTTGTATAAATGGAATCTAATACATGGTCTTTGGTGTCTAGCTTAGCTTTACTTTCTTAACTTAGTGTTTTTTTGAGGTTACATTAGTTTTCTGAGGCAATCACAACAAATTACACAAATTGAGTGGCTTAAAACAACTGACATTGAATGTATCGCAGCCCTGGAAGCCAAAGTCCAAAACCAGGCAGTTAGTAAGGGTGATCGCCCCAGGGACTCTTGGGGGAATCTTTCATTGCCCCTTCCGGCCATCTGCAGTCCTTGGCCTTCTTGGCTTAAAGCTCAATCACTCCGATCTCTGCTTTCGAGTTTACATGCCCTTCGTCTCTGTGTATCTGTGTCTTTTCCTGTACTGTCTCTCAAACCCTTTTATGTTTTTCTCTTATAAGGATTCTAACCACTGAATTTGGGCATGCTACTATAAACACGCATGCCCAAGTTTTTGTGTGGACATTTATTTAATTCTTTTGGATATGGATAGCAATGGAAGTGCTGGGTAATATAATTACTCTTTGTTCAACTTTTAAGACCTTGCCACATGGCTTTGTAAATTGATCGCACCATTGTATGGTTGAGGGTTCCAGTTTCTCCATATCTTCTCAGACATTTTTGTATTATCTATCTCTTTTTTTTTAAAACAAGCATTCTAGTGAGTCTGATGTGGTGTGTACTTAGCCTGGCGACCTGATACTTTATGGCAATAAGCACACCTAGAAACCAGATCTTGTTTCTAAATACATTTTCTTTTAAAGTGAACAAAGTGTCTTTAGAGAAATATCTATTTCAAGGCCAGGACGGGGAAAGTAAAGGATAAGTCTGGAATATCTTGTCACAAAAAAATGAATGTATGAACACAGGAAAATATGTATCAATCAAAACTACAAAGAAACAAAGCTTTAGAGGCACTCAGTAGTCAAAATATGATAACTTAATCATCAAAATTAATAATAATAAGGGCCAGGGATTTAGCACAGTGGTTCTGCTGCCTGCCTCACAAGCACAAAGACCTGAGTTCAATCCCTGGTATCAAAAAAACAAAAATAAAAAAATTTTAATAATAATAGGAAAGGATTGTAACCCATTGAATAAAAAAAAAATCCCTTAGTCTATACTGATATAAATAAATAAACTAGAAATTCTTTCCTTAGAATACCAGTCACCAAAGTCACAAGAAATTAGGGAATTGGAAGTCTCTATTTAACAACCATCAAGAAATTGTCACTGCAAGCAAAAAACATCACAAAAAAGAAGTGAGGGAGGTTGGTCAGTGAACAAGATATTTACTAGTATCAAAGTATCATTCCAGAAAAATACCTATTAATTACCAAGGGAAAGGGGAAACTTTACAGTAGAGAAAACCATTGGGTATCACATTAAGTAAATGAGAAATTTTCCCAGCCATCTAGCTCCACCCAAAGGAACACAGTATCACGTGTTGTGTCTGCACACTTCCTGCCATAGGAGGCTCACCTTAATGTCCCTGGGAAGGTACCTTATATCCAAACTGGAAGATTCCACCAAGTGGTCTGGATTCTTTTAAAATGCTAAAATGATGAGAGTCAAGGAAAAGCTGAGGAACTATTCCCAAAACAGGCGCAGCACAAGGTCCTGAATTGGATTCTTTTCCTATCAATGACATTACTGGGAGAACTGGCAAAACCCGGATAATGTCATCGAGTGAAGGGTGCATGCAACTGCTTCATATCTTACCATTTTGTTCTATAAATTTGAGGTGGTTCCAAATTAAGAAGAATGATAATTATGTGGTTATCTTTAGCCATCAGAGAAATGAAAATTATTTTCTGATTTTCCCTGAGATTCTATCTTACCCCAGTCCAAATGGCTATCATTAAGAGGAAAAAAATGCTGGCGCTGATGCAGGAAAAAGGAACCATTCTGCACTGTTGATGGGAATATAAATTAGTACAGCCACTATGGGAGGTCAGTATGAGGGTTCCTCAAAAAACTAAAACTAGAATTGATTGTAATCCAGCTCTATCACTTCTCAGTACTCTGAAAGGAATCAAAGTCAGCATACAATAGAGATACCTGCATTTCCACATTCATCATGGCACAGTAGCCAAGTTATATATCAGTCTAAATTCCCATCAGTGGATGAATGGATAAAGAAAATATGGTGGATGCACACAATGGGATATTATTCTGACAAAGGAAGAATAAAATGATGTCATTTGCAGAAAAATGGACAGAGCTGGAGATCATGAGGTTTAAGCAAAATAAGCCACTCAGAAAGATTAAATAGCACAGGTTTTTTCTTGTATGTGGAATCTAGGAGAGCAAAAGGACATGAAAGTAGAGGGGTATCATTAGGAATGGGGAAGGAATGAGGGGAGGCAGGGTAATACGAAGGGTAGACACAATCAGAGTAAGTTATATGCGTGTCTTTAAAAATGTCACAAAGAAATTCGTTATTTAATTTCAGTAACATGTGCTAATAATTTTTAAATGTCAGCAGCGGAAAGACTTAGGTTAAGAGTTCCCGAGAGTGATTGCACTATTGAAATAAACCTTACTTGATCACAGGAATTATTATTTGACACTCTTTATTAGGTACTGATATCTAGATTTGTCTAACTTCATCTAAACTGGGGTTTCAAATTTGTTACATAGTGGCAAAAAGAACCTTATTTTTCTTTCCATTTCTTTGGTGCCTGTTTTTATATCTTGTTTCTCATTCATAATCTTGTACATTTGTGCTCTTACATTTCTTGATCTCATATTGTTTGACTTTTTGTATGTGACTTAAAGAACCATATTTTGAGCTTTTTATACCATTTTTTTTGTTCTATGCTGCTTTAATTTTCCATTTTATGTTTCTTAATTCTTACTCCCTAATGTGCTTTTTTGTTCTTTTTCTACTTTTTGTAAATTATTATAAATTTTCTATATTTTAACATCTTTATTCTTTACTAATAAAAGAATTTAAAGTTTTTTCCTATGAATGTAGAACTTATCACAAAGAATACACTTTGGTAGGAAACATTTTCATTGCTTTTTGCATAATTTAAAATTTTTCATTGCTTTTTAAAATTTTGTAATATTTCATTAGGTTTGGAGGTTATCCAGATATGTGTATTTCAAATTTCAGTATAACTAAGATTTTTCTATCCATTTTATATATTTCTAAATTTATTGGATTATGAGTGGGAAATTATAATGAAATACTCTTTAAGAAAAAACACATCATGGAATATAGAAAATATTTTAGCCTTAAGGAGGTTATGTTTTTCTTTAAACCTATGTAGAGTTGATTTTCATTATTTGAGGCAATAAGGCATTACTTCATGTCTTATAAAGTCAGCACAACACTGACATGGAATACTGAACCTTTGCTTATAGGAAAAATATAGGATGAGGTTCCTATGTTCCTCGGTCACAACATTTCCTTCAATATAATCTCCCTTTATGCGTGTTCCTATTTAAAGAAGCCTTATTTAATATATATTAGTAATTCATTAACACTGAATCCGGGACCAACAGCTCTCAAGCTTATGCCCGAATAAAGCACGTCTATACACATGTATTTTGCAGCCTCTTTGGGCCTGGGTCACTCACCAGCACCTTGGCAATGCTTTGGGGGACCATTTTAAACAGCAGAATCAGCAACAAAAAGCACAAAAAATGCAGGAAACAGCACCAAAAAGACTGCAAACGGAACATTTGTTTATAGTAGGAAAGCTGAGACAGAAAGGCAGTGTCCCCTTGTTTGATCTCAGCTGGGAAGGTGCTCTTTAGGCAGCTCAAATTTTTTGCTACTCCAAATGTCTCAAGGGACTACAAAAGTCTCAAATTTGACCTGAAAGTAGGTGGACAAAAAGGGAAAAGGGAGAGACTGGTGGGAGGGGAAGGTTTTAGGGGAAGTAGATAGAAACAAAATACTATATATGCATGTCATGGAAATGTCACAGAGAAATCCATTAATCTGTACAATTAATATGAGCTAATAATTTTAATAAAAACGTGTCTCAAATATTGGATTAGTGATTACAAATAAATTTCAGCAAGGAGGCAAATTGGCAAACAATGAGTAACATTTGTATCCATACAAAATCAAGCTTCATGATTGTATTATTTAATTCTTTGTATATACGATATGTATACACACACACACACACACACACACACACACACACATGCACGCACATGTATATCAGAACTGGCCAATTCTGATATTCAGGATTTTTACTAGAATATTACTTTTAACCATTACATTTAAAAATTTTTTTCCTTTGTCTTGTTTGTTATGTGGTACCGAGATTGAACCTAGGACCTTGTACATGCTAGGCAAGCACTCTACCAATTGAGCTGCATTACCAGCCCATTAATAGTTTTTAAGTTTGTTTAGCTGCTATATTTTTTCATGTACACAAGACTATGACTTTCATTTTATTCATAAATTGTGCTTTTATAATTACCATAATGTCCCTCTTTTCTCAGTTTAGATATTTTTAAACTTAAATTCCGTGTTCAGTGTTAATATTCCCACACTTTCTCTGAAATTTTTTGTCCTTTCACACTTTGTTACCTGCTCTTTCCCAGCTTTCACATGTAATCAGATGCTTCTCTTTTATTACAAGAGAAGGAGATACCGCCTTTCTCCTCACTGAAAAGTTTCATTTTGCTTATGTCCTTCTTCACACATAATATTCATCTTGAGGAAGACTTACGGCAATTTTCTCCCCCTCTGTTTCTAAGAAATCCAGTTGTCAAAGTATTTTTGCTTTCTCCTCGAACCTTTCTTTTACCACAAGTTGTGAGTTTTGCTGAGGTAGATTAGTTCTTAAAATTCAGAATTATTAGTAGGTTTTCCTTTTAATATGCTCCTGTACTCCTAGAGAGTCTTTACATAGTATGTGTGTTATTCAGTCCTATCTGTTACTGACCACTTTCCTTTGGTTGGTTAGCAGAATTCATTGCTCCCTGTGGCTTTTTCTCCTCCTCTAGTCTATTCCATTTCCTGGTCTTTTAGAAAGTGGCTTTCTATTATTTTTCCCTGATTTGTAACGTGTGACTTTTCAAAATTGTTACATATCTCTCAATCCAGAATCCTTCTTTCACTCTAACAGGAAAAAGATATATTGTAGTTGAAAATGTATTCCACTGTCTTCCAGCTGCCAGTGTTACAAAGGACAATTCCAGTGCCAGCCTAATTCTTTTTTTCCTTCATGAATAACTTGCAAGCTTCTACACAGAAGAAATAAGATTTTTATCTTTATCTCTGCAGTTCACAACTTTGATATGTGTAAAATATGTGTAACCATATGCATGTGCATATGTAATTATTTCTTATCATTCTCTTCTGAAACAATACCCTTCCCCCACTCCAGGTTATCTTGGCTTTTTGCTTCATTTCGTTTGTTTTTGATTCATTTTCTCACTTGTATGCGTCATGGGTTTTATTTTCCCCCTTTTGGAACTCGCATCACTATTCATTCCCACATTCATTCATATTCATTCCCAAGTTCTCTTAAATCTCCCCCCATTTCTCTGCCTCATGATTTACTTTGTGATTATTGTTGTTCTGAGTTTTGGAATAATTATTGATCCAGTTTCCAGGCTACTAGCAAGATCTCAATAGTAACTATTTAATTTTAAATTTTAAAAATCATTTGACTTTTTAATCCAGAAAGTCTCCTCTGTTTTGGCCTTGTACCTCCTAAGTTATTTCTAGTATCTTTCCTACTCAAATCTGTGTTCTGTCTTCTGGCAGGGTCCTCAATGGGATGCTGTTCTGAATGTTCAGCTGCTTCCTCCCTCTGGCTGCTTGGTCTTGTGCGATCAGCTCATCCAAGGTCAGCTCCGGCTGCCAGCATATCTCAGATGGTGGCAGCGCAGGGGTGGTGGCCTGCCCAGAGTTACGCGGTGACATCAGTGTTTACAATGCTTGCACCTGATATGTGAATTAATATTTTGAATTGTTTTTCGGCAAAAGCAAAGGACAGCTACAAGTTTTGCTAAATAATGGTCCTACCTACATCTCCCTTGTTGTATATGGGAATTATCTATGATTTTGAAATACATAGAAGATTCTGAAGCAAACCGCACATGGATTTAAAAAAAAAGATTGTGGACTATGATATGTTTAGCCTTTCTACATTTCTGGAAATTTGGGTTATTTCCAACTTTGGGATTATTGTAGATAATGCTGTTATGAAAATCTGTGTTCAAATACTTGTTTAAGTATCTGTTGGGGATATGTATCCATGAATGAAATCACTAGGTCATGTGCAGTTCTGTATTTAACTTTTTGAGGATATCTAGTTCATTCTATTCTTGCTGAACTGTCATATGACTCTTAACTTGAACCTCTTTTTACACTAGCAAATCAACCACTATTAGTATAGGATTATTAGGAAAACATTGATCCATATGTTTCATGATAGTTCAGCTCATGAACCATTTTTTGTTCCTCTTTTTCCTTAAAACTAGGTAATAAAGAATTAAAGATCTCGATGAGAGAGGATATAAGAAAATGGAAAGACATCCCTTGTTCCTGTGTAGGAACAACAAATATAGTGAAAATGGTCATACTTCCAAGACTGCTATACAGATTCAATGCAATCCCAATTGAAATTCCAACAATTTATTTCACAGAACTGGAGAAAACAATCCAAAAATTCATTTGGAACCCAAAGAGATCTAGAATAGCAAAAGCCATTCTAGGCAACAGAGACATGGCAGGGGGTATCACAACTCCTAACTTGAAACTGTGTTAAAAACAATATAGTACTGGCAAAGAAACAGACCCAAGGATCAGTGGCATCGATTAGAAGATGCTGAAACAACTCCAGGCACACTCAGCTACCTCATCTTTGACAAAGGAGTCAACCACCCTCACCAGACGAAAGAGAGCCTCTTCAATAAATGGTGTTGGAAAAAATGGATTTCAACTTTCCAAAGACTAAAAATAGACCTCTATCTTTCACCATGCACTAAACCAAAATCCAAGTGGATTAAAAATCTAAATATTAAAACAGAAACACTAGTTGGAAGATAAGCTAGGTAGAACTCTTGAAGACGCTGGCATAGGAAAAGACTTTATGAACAAATCCTCAGTAGCACAAGGAACTAGCACAAAGAATCAACAACTAGGATTTCATCTTTTTAAAAAGCTTCTGCATTGCAAGAGAAACCACCAACAGAGCTTACATGTGGGACAGCCTACAATGTGGGAAAAAAGTCTTTACCAGCTGTTCCTCAGACAAAGGTATACTATGTAGAATATATAAAGAACTCAAAACAATCAGGCCCCCCCAAATAAAAAGACCCAATTCAAAAATGGGCATCTGAAAGGAACAGACAGTTCTCACACAAAGAAGTAAAATCAGCAAATAAATATATGAAAAAATGTCTAACATCACTGATCATTTGAGAGATGCAAATGAAAACAACACTGAGATTCCACCTCACCCCACAAAGAATGGCTGCTATCAAGAAATCAACCAAAAACAAATGCTGGTGGGGTTCTGGGGAGAAAGGAACCCTTCTCCATTGTTGGTGGGAGTGCAGACTGGTGCAACCACTGTGGAAATCAATATGGAGATATCTTAAACAATTAGGATTAGAAGTTCCATTTGACCCAGCTATTCCCCTGCTGGGTATGTTCCCAAAAGAATTAAAAGAATCATACCACAGTGATACATGCTCACCCATGTTTATAGCAGCACAGTTTGTAGTAGCTAAAACTTACCCATCAACTGGAGACTGGATAAAGATGTGGTTTTTCTATAAAATGGAGTACTACTCAGCCATAAAGAATGAGAACCTAGAGACATTTATAGCTAAGTGGATGCACAATGAGGACACACTCTTAAGTGAAATAAATAGGACACATGTGTGAATACCACATAGTTTCTCTGATGTGATAAACTAAAAGTATAAATCAGGATTAAAATGTATAATTGAAATTGTGTAAGAGGAAGAAATGGTCTAAAGGTGTTGGGGAAAATGGGAGGGGTAGGGGAAAGGGAAGAAGGGGAAAGAAAAAAGGAAAAAATGGAAACAAAGTCTTTGTAAATAGGGAAGGGTGGAGTGGGTGAAGGGAGGTTAGGGGAATGGGGATAAAATAAGAACCAAGATACATGATATAAAGGTACAAGATCCCAATGATGAATGTAACTATTGTGTAGCTAAAATGTACCAATAAAAATATATTTTAAAAAAGAAGAATTAAAGATCCCAGGCCCAGGATTTAGCTCATGGTGCCACTGCCTGCCTTGAAAGCACAAGGTTCCAAATTTGATAACCGATATAAAAAAAATACCAAGAAGAATTAAAAATTAAAGAGGCGGGTGTGGTAGCACACGCCTGCAATCCCAGCGCTCAGGAAGCTGAGGCAGGAGGATCGCTGTGAGTTCGAGACCAGCCTGGGCTATATAGTGAGTTTCAGGTCAGTCTCAACACTATAGTGAGACTCTGTCTCAAAAAACAAAAAAAAAGATTAAAGATCTCCAGAAATATGACTGATCTGAAATATACATTAAGAGCAGATCTTTGGATATAAAACTGAGGAACTTGTTAAAAACCAGCAAAGGATTGACAAACACTCAGAATACAAATTATAGCACTGTATTAATTATTGACTGTTGTGAGAGAGGATGAGGAAGCATATAGTATAAGGAAAAGTATGCAATCTACTCAAAAGTTAAAATTTAATGCTTGAAGTCCAGGTGGCATCAGTTGAATTCAAGTCAACATTCTTTGAAATTAAAACATAAGAAGATGAACTTTCCAGAGAACCATTGTTAAGGGGAAACCATTTTTTAGATGTTTTTAATATTTTTGGAACATGTCTGAGAATTACACACACATACACACAAACACACACATTTAATACGTATGCATCTGTGACTTTATTATTAAGAGGGGCTCATCATAAATACAATTTGGTTTATTTTAGAGGCATCACTATTGAAAATTCAATTTTAATTTCCTTTCTCCTCTGATGTTTGCTTTTTGGGGGTTGTTTTGAATGACAAGGAAAAAGACAAATCTCAGAGTTGTAAAGAGTACGTCAGGGGAAACTCAAAGGATATAACCACCTAATTATGAATTTCCTGAATGTGCAACTTGACCAGCAGCAACTGGACTTGATTAGTACAGTGGGCCTCACCTCCAGCTGTTCCACAAAAACAAATCAGGGAACGATTTCCAAGGCACATTTTCCTTTGGACTCGTTTTATATCTTAACAATGCAAATAGTGCAGTGTTGCTTTTTTTTAAAATAGATGACATATTATCTGAAAAGAAGCAAGAGTTTTCTACAGCAAAAGGACTAGTTTACTGATTATGTACTTCTACTTGAGGTGAATGTGATTGAATCTGTGTGAGAAAATGAAAACTGCACATTTGTCTCCTTATATGTGGAACCACAGTGGGAAATGCATGTGTTAGAGGCAATTGTAAAATCATATTTCATATTTCTGGCAAAGGGATCAATGATGTGTTGTGTGAATAATGCATAGATGTAATCCATGTCACTGAAAATGTTACTGTTATTGGCTGAGGCCTAGCACGCATGAACCCATTTATTTAGGAAAAATTTGCATGGCCAGAAACAATGTGAAAAATGTACTGTCCAGTTTGTCAGCTTGTGAAGCTAGCAAAAACCACACCACTCAAGAGTGGAGGAAGGAAATTTCTTCTGCTGTTTTCCAGTTTGTATTTATTGAAGAATGATTTATTTCTTAAGAGAGAAGATAATTTATTCACAATACATCTTATTTTTTACCAAATCAAGAACTTCAAAAGGACATTTGGCAAACCAGAGATCAAAAATATCTCTGGGCAATGTGATGCTCTAAGGACAATCCTAAAAATCTTTATAGATTTTACTATCACTGTGTTTGGGTCATTTTAAAATTACTCTTAGCTATGGATTCTTGACTTTCAAAAATTCTTATCAAATAGCTTCGCTAAGTTCATAGTGGGTACAAGGGGAAATCGGGAGAGAGGAAAGATAGTCTTCTGAAAAGGATATTGTCTTTGACTTTATTTTCACAGCCCGGCCTCTGACATTTCAGTATCATCTTTTACACTATTTCCAATGTATTTTCATTGATCTTTTCTGTCATATTAATATAATGACTTTAAAATGTCAGGGAAGGTGAATTTATTTCTACCTATGAAGGATTAACTGCTGCAGACATTGCCTCCTCACAATAAATACTAGAAAAATATGTGAAATGGCAATTTTCAGACATTAAACACAGGCAGTGCAAAACTGGATGTCTAAGAGAATCCCTCTCTTTGAATATCTTGGATTATTGAGGAAGTTTGCAAAGTACAGCACAAAGAAAAGAAATTTATCATCTTCTTGAGTTTAGGAAACAGAGATCTGTTTGTGAAGATTAAGGTAGTTTATACTTTTAAGGTAGATCCAAGAAAAAGACAGATATGAGCACACAAAGAGGTCCAGAAGTCTGCAGGGGAGTCCTGTGGAGTTCTTCCTGAATATCAGGCTATGTATACCTAAGTGAAACTCCCTTTTGATGAACAAGAAAATCTTCCAAGCAGAGATAACTACTGAGAAGCTGCAAAACGAACACTTCCCAGAAATCAGACGAGATCAATGTATTTTAATTTCCTCCATCCAGAATGGGAAAACTTGTAGCATTCTTAGTCATTCTGTAGGAACCTAGAGGGTTTCAACTTAGAAAGGAGAATAAATTAGTTCTTTAATTGTTATTCTAAAAGCCCACTAAAACAATTTCAAAACAGCCTCAGAAAAGATTTTTTTAAAGGTAGCCAGCAAAATTTAACTACCCACCCAAAAGCCTAATATTCGTTAAAAGAATGCAACAAAATATAGTACTAGCCAATGTAAAATTCACCCCAATTAACGAATTTTTAAAAATCATCAAAAAGGAAGTAGAAAAATGTGATCCAAATCGGAAAATGGAAACAGATCCAGAAATGACAGATGACAGAATTAGCACATGTGCCAAAATAGCTATTTTGAACTCCCGTTGTATGCTCAAAGATATGACAATATAAATGTAAAGAAATAAAGAAGGAAAAATTTTAAAAAGTAAGATAAAAGTTCTATACAATGATTAAATAAAATAGTCACTGGATGAGATGTTTTTTTCAGCTTTAATTCAGTTTATGGGTACATTTTAGGGATACAGTACAGTTACATTCATTGTTGGGATCTTGTACCTCTACATGACAAATCTTGATTCTCATTTTTCCCCCTTACCCCTGCCCTCCCTTCACCCCCTCCTCCCCTCCTCATCTACAAACACTTTATTTTCATCTTTTCATTATCTCACATTTTTTTCTTTTCCCTTATTACCCTTCCCCTACCCATCCCACCTTCCCTACACCTTTAGCTCATTTCTTCCCATTTCTAAATGAGATTTAACAGATACTGTAGAAGAAAAGATTAGTACACTAATGTCAATAGCAGAAACAACATAACGTGAAGCACAGATGGAAAAAGAGGAAAAAATGAACAGAGCGTTAGTGTCTTTTAGGATAAGAAATTTA
>NW_022900924.1:33117257-33144136 GCF_012274545.1 Fukomys damarensis
TATGATTGATATGATATTTAATTGTGGTGTCGACTTGAATAAGAAATGTCTAGTGAACTGGTTTAGCACAGCTCTGGGTGTATGTGGAAGGCTGCCTTACTAAAGACAGAAGATCCACCCTGGGTACAAGTGGCACCAACCAATAGGCTTGTAGTTTGGATGGAACAAAAAGGAAAAGAAACAAGGCTCACATCTGTTTCTTATGAGAAGCTCCAGTCTTTGGTCTTGCCCTTGAACATCCATCTCCAGGCTTCCAGCAAGGACGTTTCAGTCTTCCAACGCATACCTGTCAGCTGCCATCACTCTGGACTCTGCAGTGAGCTCCAGGCCTTCAACTTTCAACCGGATTCTCCAGCTCTGCAGCACAGAGACTGCCCTTTTTGCATTCTTCTCCCCCAACCCCACAGTCAGCCATTGTAAGCTTACCTTGTAAATCCTCTATATATCATATACATACATATTTTATATTAAATCTGCTCCCCTGGTGAATCCTCACTGATACAGATGGAAACCCCCAAAAGCAAAATGATCAGAAAGAAAAATAAAATGAGAAATATTGACTATAATTTTTTCAGATTTGATTAAGACTGTAGGTCCAAATATCTAAACAGCTCAACGAACCCCAAACAGACATTTAAAAGTTCACCGAAGTATAATACAATCCAATTACATAGCATTTTTTATAAAAACATTAAAAGACAGAGGAAAGAAAGATTATACTACATACAGAGAAACAAAAATAAGAATAAAATCAGGTTTCTAGTCAGAAATTTAGGAAGCCAAAATAACATCTTTAAAGTGAAGAAAGAATTAGAATATTCACCAAGAATGTTACCCAGAATAAATCCATTTGAAAATGAAGATAATACACAAACTTTCAGACCAATAGGAGTTGCAAGATTTCAACAGACCTGAACTATATGAAATATGAAAAGAAAAATTTCAACCAAAATGAAATAAGAAAATTATTTTGGATAAAATGATTCTTTTTAAGTTTTTAAAAAAATCATTAGTACATAATGATTACATTCATTGTGGCAAGTTAGTACATGCTATTACCCACATTTTAAGTTTTTTTAACTTTCTTTTCCCCCTCCATTTCTAGATCCCCTTCTCATTTACAAAAAATTCATTTCTTTGCTATTTAAATTATATTTTGGCTATCTCATATAAAAATACATGATATTTAAACTTAAGATATCTGATTTATTTCATTTGAAGTATGGTCTCTGAGTGTATCCATTTTCCTATACATTACTCAATTTTATCCTCTTGATGGCTGAGCAATACTCCATAGTATAGAAATATCACATTTTCTTTATCTATTCACCTGTTGATGGACATATAGGCTGCTTCCAAGATTTAGCTATTGTTGAGTTGTGCTACTATAAATGTCGTTATAAATGTGTTATTGTAACATGCTATCTTTAAGTCATTTGGGAAGATACCTAAGAGAGGGAGAGCTGGACTGAACAGAATTTCTATTTTTAGTTCTTTGAGGAATCTCCATGCTGATTTCCATAGTGGTTGTACTAGTTTACATTCCTACCAATAATATCAAAGTTTGTGTTAGGGACAATGAAAGTTCTGGAGGTAGAAGGGATGGTTGTGTAACAATGTGAATATATTGAATGCTACTGAACAATACACACAAACATTACTGAAATGGTAAATTTTGTGTTATATATTCAGTCATGTGCTCAATAAGGTTTGGCCAATGATGGTGACCCTGTAAGACAGTATCACCTAATTACATCACAGTTCAAGATTCCCCTTCTGGTAGTTGAGAGAACAAGTAGACAGCAAGAGGTCACACTTGAGTGACTCTAATATCCAGTTTAAACTTCAAAAAACAGTAAGAGAATATACATTCTGTTCAAGTGTCAATGGACCATACACAAGAGATTATATTCTGGATCTTAAAGGAAGTCTGAGTAAATTTTAAAGCATGATAAATGCACAGTATATATATATTTGTTTATTTTATTTATATTATATATTTATTATTATATTTATATTATATATTATATTTCTATAGATTTACTTTTTTTTTGCGGTGCTGGGCATCAAACTCAGGACCTTGTGCTTGTGAGGCAGGCACAGTGCCACTGAGCTAAATCCCCAGTCCTATAGTATGTATTTTAAAGCACAACAGAATTAAATTAGAAACCAATAGAAATATATTTTCTAAATATTTGGAAATTAATCAACACATTTCCAAATAACTTAAAGAAGAAATCACAAAAGAAAGCTGTATTTTAACTGAATAAAAATGAAAACACAATATTTTGAAAATTTATTAGGGCAGCTAATATAGTATGCAAAGGGAAATTTATAGGTTTGAAATGCTCAAATATTCTTTGTTTCTTTATTTTATGAAAAAAAAATATTCTAATATTCTTTAAGAAAAAGAAGTAATTAAGCTCATAACAAGAGGAAATAAAATAATGATAATGCTAGGAGTAGAAATGAAACAGACATATAATCAACATCAAATAGACAGATATTAGACATCAATGACACATAAATTTTTTCTTGAAAAGAGCATCCATAAAATCCAAGGGCTAGCACCAAACTTTGTGGTGAAAGATTGAATACTGTTTCCTTATAATTGGGTTAAAAAAAAAGAGAGAGGATTCTTACTTTCTTCACTTCAACATTGTTTTGGAGGTCCTAATCCATAGAATAAAGCAAGAAAAGTAAATAGAAGGCAAAGGAAGAAGCAAGCCAGTATTTATTCACAGAGAGCATAAGCATGTATTTGGAAAATGTTAAGAATCTCCAAAGCCACAACAGATATAATAAGTAAACCAATTGTCATACTAGCATCAAATAGCTAAAGATTAGATATTTTGAATATCATTCCAACATTACAAGAGCATCAGAGTCATAATATAGCACCAGGCACAGTGGCATATGCTGTAGTCCCAGCTACTCAGGATGCTGAGGCAAGAGGATGGCAAGTTTGAGGACAGCCTGGCAACTTACTTAGACCTTGACTCAACATAAAATAAAAAGAGCCAGGAATGTAGTTCCGTGTTCTCTGGATTCACTACGCAGGTTGACATATATGTTTGTCTGTCCATCTATCTGAAGGGCAAATATATTTAAGAATAATTATATGTAATATATATGTAAATATATCTTAAGGATAATTATAATATATATTTATGAATAAATATCTTAAGAATAATTCTTACAAAAACTCACTAGACCTATTGTAAACTTTACTAAATCTACACATTGATAACTACAAAAGGCTACTGAAAAAATTAAAGACTTCTATAACTGGAAAGATTTAGGATGCTCAATGTTGTTTAAATCTGTCAATTTTCTTTAAATTTACCTATAGACAAGAGAAATTAAAATAAAATGCCCACTGGCTTTTTGACAAAGATTTCATGGTAATTCAGTAAAGAAATGATTGTATTTCCAACAAATGGTGGAACCATTGGATTTCCATTTGTAAAAATATGAATTTTAACCCTTGCCTTATACCATGTTTAAAATGTAGTCCCAAGTAGATCTGGACTTAAGTGTAAGAGCTACAGTAATAAGAGTTGTAGAGTTGGGTGTGATGGCCCATTCCTTGAGTACCAGCACTAGAGAAACTGAAGCAGAAATCACTGCAAGTTTGAGGCCGGCCTTGGCTATACAGTAAATTCAAGGCCAGCCTAAACTGCATTGTGAGACCCTGTCAAAAAAAAAAGAGTTCTAGAATAACTTTGTGTCCTGAAATTGTTTTAGAAAACTGTAAAAAGCATGAATCTCAAAAGAAAAAACTTGTTAAATTGAATTTCATCAAGATGATTAAATTTTTTTTCTCAAAATGATACTCTTATTTAAGAAAATAAAATAGAAACCATGAATTTTGAGAAAACATTTAGAAAATATAACCCTAATAAAGAACCTCTATCCAGAAAAAAGAATGTCACAACATGTAAACGATGGACAGTTCACAAAACACCAGCAAAAGATTTGAACAGGCAAAGAAGATGTCTTAATAATAAAGACAGGAAGCAATGCTCATCATCCAAAATTACTAATCATTAAAGAAGCACAAATTTAAATGACAGTCATGTAAAACCATAAACCTGTGAAAAGGGCTACAATTTACGTATATATAGCAGATCCTCGAGTTAGGACCAGCCTCACATATGAACAACTTGAGTTGATTAGATTAATGGAAGTTTCATTTGCCTCTTGTTATCTACAGCATGTACCCAGGTAAACAACCTGATCTCAGCTGTATGGACTTACTGCCAAGTTGAGTCACAACCAGCCCTCTGGTTAAGGTCCTCTGTACCATATATATGGGCTTACACAGAGACTATTTTTAACTTTTAAAATTTTTCAATTTTTTAAATTTATTTTTATTAGTTCATGTTTGTAGTAGATAATGATTACATTCATGATAGAGAGTCGGTCATATACGTAATACATCTTTATGCTTTTTATGTCTTTCCTATCCCCTCTCCCTTTCTTCTCTCCATCTCTCAGTCCCCAAGGGTAGCAGTTTGAAACACTTACAATATCAAATGTTGACAAGATGTGAGGCAACTAGAAAGCTCATACATTGCCAGTGGGAAAGTAAAACAGAACACCCATTTTGGCAAAGGGCATGACAGTTTCTTTAAGAGTTAAACATACACTTATTATACAACCTAGCAACATTCCTCATGAGTATTTATCCAAGATAATAGATATCAGGTGTGAAGGGGCAGGCTATAATTCCAGCACTCAGGAAGTTGAGGCAGGAAGCTGTCTAGTTTGAGGCCAGCCTGGGCTACTTTGTGAGTTCAAGGACAGCGCTGGCCACATAGGAAGACCTTGTCTCAAAGAAAAGTAGATGTACAAATTTTATATAATGAACTACTGTTGAGCAGTGAATATAAGAGAACAAATTTAAAAAAGAGAGAGCAAATGACATGTGTTACAACCATGATGAATCTCAAAAATAATGTCCTGAGTTAAAGAAACCCAACACAAAACATAAGTTTACATTTATATGAAATTCTAGAAAAGGTCAAAGAAATCTAGAAAGTCAAAAGTCCAAAATCAGATTCGTGGTTGTCCAGGATTGGGAATAGCTGTGGGTGTCTGGAATGCAGCTAAAGAGAACGTCCTAGTAATAGAGATGTGCTATAGCTAGGAGTAGCTACCTGAGTGTAGTCACCTGTCAAAACTCATGAGAAAATGTACACTTAAAATAGACGCATTTTTATTGTGAGCTACTATACCCCAATAACAGTGACCTTTTTTTGATGGAGAAAGGCAGTACTTTTGGAGATTGTGTTTCGAATTGCTCCCCCGTCCCAATGGCTATCTCTAGTTTGTTGACTTCTCCTCCCCCAGCCCCACCCCATCACTGCCTCTGCTCTCCAGTCACAGCTTTCTTTCATTTTCTGGCTCTCCAAATATTTGGAGAGGTCTCTATCAATGGTGGCCTTCACCTACCCACCCTCCCCAAAGTCTCCTCTCCTCCAGGTTAAACATTACCATCTCCTAGGCGCTCACATTTGATGCCGTTTGCACTCTTGATAAAAGTGAGGCTGGACAAGCTGTGTGGCTTGTGCAGGGAGGCAAGGTCCGAAAGGGTTGAGCATTCCCCAAATGTAGGGGAGGTATCAAAGGGGCTCGGCAGCCAAAACAAAAATGTCCATGTTGGCTGTGTAGCAAGGATATACGGGACATAGTGAAGATTTTGTTCTTTCCTGATTAGGTTTTGGATTTGGTTTTGATATGGTCTATACCAAGTCGTCTCACTGCTTCAAGCCCAGACAATGTCCTTGGTTAAATTTATCCTTTGCCACACACATTGGCCCCAGCAACCTCAACTCAATTTCTCTTTTTAGACTTCTCTCATTCAGTGAAACATGGTGTCTTTAAAAATAGCTTTAACATTTTGTCTCCTCTGTTATGTTCTCTTCTTTTTACATGTGATCCTAACCTCCCCTCGATATTATTTTGCTCAGACTCAACAAGTTACTCAACTTATTTTCCTCAGTTTTTTCACCTGTAAAATAGGGATAGCAACTGGAATAGTTTCAAAGTGTTGCGGGGATGATTTAATATACTGATATATGTGAAATGCTTTACATATTTCTGGTTCAGACTAGGCTTGGTTAAGTATTTCTTGTTATAATTTACTGAAGAATAAAGACAAAAATCTTACAGGCTTCCAGACAGAATTAATAAATTATTTGAAAAGACAAGACAAGATATCCGGGGAATGACACTTCTCTTCATAACACTAGAAAGTAGAAGGTAGGGAAACATATTTTCAATCTAAAAACCTTTTGCCAAGTTCCTATGTAGTTTATTTGTCAAGGTGAAAGAAAGATATCATGTTATGTATGTAGATTGTATTGCTCACCACACAGTAAGTGTCAGGGAATGGTTTTCTCTCATCTTGCTATACATGCCCATGATCTGAGACTTCTCATCTACCTTCCTCGATGACTATCTTCCCCTTGCATTCCACACATGCCTTCCACAGTCACTCATCAGTCCATCCTCCTCTAACCCTTTCCTACTTCACACTGCAATAGCTGGAGCCCCAGGAAGCCAGGAAGAGTTTCATCCCTCATCTAAAGCAACAGATGTATTTATGTCTTTATATCATTCTTCCCAGCTTTGTGTTAGATAACAACAGATTTCAATTAGGGAAGTAGAAAAAAAATGCATATTTTGGTCCACTTCAGATCATAGGAAATGTATGAATTCTGGAAAATAGCAAAATCAGAAAATACTTTGTGTGTTTCACTAGGCGATCTCCCTTGTTTTAATTTACTTTGAACTCTAAACTACTTTAAACAAAGAGAGTTCATTATTTCAGGGCTGGTACTCATTCTCTTGTTGTTACCCCACTCATTGACTCGATGGACATTACTTTTTCTTATTAGTACGTGTTTGCAGTACATGGTAGATACCTTCACCCTAGGGAGTAGGTACTGTACTGATTGCATCTTTTAATTGGCATTACTTCTTTTAACAAATTGCTTCATGGTTGCCAAAGTTGAGATTGTTTCAACTGCAATTTAAATTCTGTGAGGAAGATAGAAGGGTTAAACACTATCAAAAGCATATTTGCCAAGAATTGTATGTTTGAGTTTTCATTCAGAAAAATTTCGGGGGGAAAATAATATTTATGTTTCTGGTTCACTTACGCTTGAATCATCAAATTATTTTCTAGAAGCTATTTGATGATTTACTAGCTTTTGAATCCTTAAAGTTGTCTAGTGTCATTTCTGTGTGGGCTTTATCATTCACATATGTGCCTTTCAAGCCCACACTTACTAAACTGGACTTTTCCTGGTAAGGCCCCCTCTTTCCTCTGGGTCCATGTATGGCCACTTTTCTCTCCCTGGAACACTTTCTTTGACACCTTCGTGGTTAATTTCTTCAGCTCCCTTTTTAAAAAGTCATCTTTTCAAGGTAGCTTACTCTGACCACTCTATTTAAAATTAAAAACTAAGATTTAACCTCTATCAGTACACACAAATAATCATGTATTTCAGCTCTAAAACACCTCTGCCAATTAAAATTCGGAATCAAAAAACACTAACAGGCTTTTGAAGTACTTCAAATACAGAGTTCTCATTTTACATAAGGAGCCTAGAGAACTTAAGTGTTTTCCCTCAAATCACACAGCAAATTAAATTCAGAAATAGTTCTAATAGACATTGGACACTTGACATGGGAAGCTGTTGCCTCAAACCAAACTCCTAATCCTGCTCCTCCTGCAGCTTCCATGTCTTGGTTTGTGGCAGCACTACCCTTCCGGTTTCAGGCCCCTGGAATCATCCTGCCTCCCTTTCTTTTATGCCTTCACATCTAATATGCCAACAGATCCTGTTTGCTGTAAAGTTACAGAATCTACCACTTTTACCACCTCTCTGTCGACCATATATGTCCAAGGCACCATCATCTCTCACATATTACTGTGATAGTCTCCCTACTTCTGCTCTTGCCCCCACAAGCAGTAAGCAGGGTAATAACTTCATCATTTTTATGGTACTCGGAATAGAACCCAAGGCCTCACACATCCTTGGCAAGGGCTCTACCACTGAGCTACCCAGCCCAGAGCCACCACTTCAAACCTAAAGCACTTCCTGCCATTCTTGCATTCTCTCAAAGCCTGCACCAGCTCCTCATCTTACTCAGGTAAGTGCTTACAGAATCTTTTACCATCTGACGTCTCAGGTCCCCTCTGTCCTTGTCTTCTCCTGTTCTATCCCTGAACCTCATGGTAATATCACCCGTTTATCACCCATTTTGCTTACAATATATCTTCTCAATGAATCTACACTGATCTGGTTGACAATTGCAAACTGCCCGCTGTCTCAGTGACGCATAATCTTTCTTCCTCTGTTCTATTTTGCTTTATATTTAGAATATATCACTCTCTAATAAATTATTTATTTTATCTATGATTTATTGTTCATCTCCTCCCAGTTACAATGTAAGCTTAACAAGGGTGAGGATCTTTGTCTATTTTATCATTGGATCCCCAGTACCTACAACAGTGCCTGGCACAAAGTAGGCACTTGATAAAATTTTGGTATCTCAAAGTAGGGCACTTGATACAAAGAGAGAAAAATAAAAAGAGAGATATATAGTTCTCTAGACATATAGTCATTCATTACATTGTTTTATTTTGCCTACACCAAGTGGCTACAACTAACATGGCTGGGAGAATAAAAATCTCAATTTAAAAACAAAGCAGGTATTGGGCAACACCAGAAATTAGCAAAATGTTGTTCATCTTGCCTTCTGTACCCTTTTCACCAGGCAAGGTTCCAATTCTAGTTCTTTTATTCTATTTGAAATTTTCCTAGAGAAGCTATTAGTTAACCCAAGTCACACAAATGTGTCCCTTACAGTTTTGCTTCCCAATGTATTATACTATCCTAGGTTATTTACATTTTACAAAAAAAAAAAAATCAGGAAGAGGGAAATATTTAGCCCAAAGTAATGAGTCTTTATTAGTGAAATTCCAGGTGGTATGGTATGTGGATGGTGGGAGAAGTCTCAGATGCCTAATGTAAGTATCTATTTACTCGGTGTTGGATTAGTCCACTAGTGTGGATTTGCGAGAGTAATTTTTAAATAGATGTAGGGAGAAGGGGCTGAACTAAAGTATGGATGTGGAGGAGATGAAAACAAAACCTCCTCTGATAAGCAACTAAGAAAGGAATCAATTTTTTTCAGATGCTTTTGGGCAAAAACAGTCTCCCTTGCATTTTTTACTTGCCTATACATTGTAGAGCATCAAAAGAGATCAGGTCAACTTAAACACAGACAGATAAGACAGAAGATACCAACATTCAAGTGCCTCAGGAAAATAAATTCACTTTTGAGTATGGCATTAGGAAAGAGTTCAAAGAGCTGATTGTTTTCAGTGGGGGCAGGGAACAGCTTTGGAATAGGTTGAGAAATTAGTCATTTGTAGTCTAAAAATAAATATAATTTAATTCCACTTGTGCAATATGGATTAAATATTATTTTGCATACACAAAGAAAATTTCTGAAAGCTTACATGAAAAGACTCATATGGTTGCTTTTGAGAAGAGATGGAAGTTTGGGTAGGATAAAGAAAACTACACACATTTAATATGCTTCTCTAATTTTTTTTTTTTTTTTTTTTTTTTTTTTTTTTTTTTTTTATTTTTTTGGTTTTTCGAGACAGGGTCTCACTATGTAGTTGAGACTGACCTGGAACTCACTATGTAGCCCAGGCTGGTCTTGAACTCGCAGTGATCCTCCTGCCTCAGCCTCCCGAGTACTGAGATTACAGGCCTGTGCTACCATGCCCAACTTGCCTCTCTACTTTCAAATGTATGACTCTAAATTGTATTATTCTTTTTAAAAAGTTTGAAAGTTTTACAGAACAATAAATAAAATAATAAAAAGCTTAGGAAAGTTACAGTTAAGTCTTGGTACTACAAATCATACTCAATGTTATAAAAAGTATTTTTTCTATCGATGCTTTATATAACTTTCTATCTTAAATTTAAATTTTAGCTTTAACTCAAGTCTAACATATATAATGTAAAAGGGTACATGGTAATCTGAATGTACAACAATTCAATTCATTTACATTTCTTCAATGATTTTAAAGCAAGGTGATTAAAAGGGGTTAGTCTTCTTGTTCATGAATTTCAGCTAGTGAACAAGGTTAATCAAAGAATGCCATACAAGGGTTAAACACAAGAAGTATTTCAGTTCCATTCACCATCTATGATATATTAGACTTCGTGCTAGGGCAGCACTGTCCTCTGCCATTGGAGTGAGAGAGTTTGTGAGAGAGATTGCAGATTGCACCTGATTCACCATGGAGTGCGGCATGTGCAACCCAATACGGACAGAGTACGAAAGTAGCACAGAACAAGGAAGGCCTGTACTTGCAATCTGGGAAGGTCAGGGATGGTTTCATAGAGGAGAGTTGTGAAGGATAAATAGGAGATTGCTGATGGAACAAAGCTTGAAGTAAGGAAGAGTACGGGAGGCAGGAACACCTTGGAAGAGCAGAGCCCCATGTTCCATTTGTTAGCTGGAGCTGAGGGCAGGAGTGGAGCCACAGAGGAAAGGCAATCCTGGGAAGCTGGACAAGATGGAACGTGGTGAGGTGTGGTTCCGGGCTATGGAAATTGCACCTTAAGGGTGGGAGTATGTCTTGACTGGCTTACTACTGACATCCTCACACAGTGCTTGATACAGGGAAGGCAGAAAATCAATAAATGAAAATAAGACGGGGAAAGAAAACAGAGAGTGGAGGAGAAAACTAGGAGATTATGTAGTGTAGATAGGGTCAAAGCAGAAGAGCTTTAAAGGGAGGTTGCGGATGGACACATTGAAAGCTGTGATTTATATACCCCACTACCTGTGGGTTTATGAGTGTGAGAAGAATGGATTTGTTAAATGCAAATATATAAAATATCCTACAACTTTTTTGCTCTTCCTTCATTTTTTAATAAACCCAAATCTTCCATAGATGAGAACACTTCCACAATAAGGCTGTTTCTGCCATCAGTAGGAGCTCCCCACCCCCTCCATTTTGGCCACTTACCTCACGGTCTGAGCACCATTACAAACATAATGAACTCACTGGCTCTCTTTTACCCAACTTCTGCCAAGAACCTTCCATGAAAGGTGCCATCTGGGAAGAATGTTTCAGGGAAGCATCCATTGTTCCTGCTTTCCCTTGGCTATGGCTCTGTTGCTTGAACATCTCCTTACCTCTAAAAGGCCTTTAGGGGAGTCAGAGACCACTTACATCCCATGGAAAGAGGAGAGCCTGATTGCAGTCAATTAAGGATAAGGAATGATTGTGACCCCAAACTGTTGCTCTAAAGCACATTCTTAGTCTAGAAGAAAACTATATCTCTTTAGAGAGAAAATAATCAGAAAATATTTTAGTTTGGCTTTCTAACATGGAAAATATTCCTGTATTAAACAATGATATCTTTGTGCCCTTCTTTTCTCACAACTGTGCTCCTTCTACACTTTCCTCTTCTTTATCTACTAGTGCAAGGCCCTCCCTATCTTCTCTGCTTACCTAATGTCCTTTGTTACCAAACATCTTGTCATGGCTTGTGTCTAGATGTCCCCCCAAAGCCTAATGTAGTCAGCAGTGGGGCTTTTTCAGAGGTGGCCGGATCTAGAGTGTGTGATGCTGGGATTAAGGATATGTGATTAGCAAATCAGCCTACTGATTGGTTTGGCACTGCCATAATCCTAGTGGCCTAGATAGAATATAAAAAGGGGCAGAAAGAAGCTGCTAAGGTTGATGGTTGCTCTCCTTGTTTCTTTGCTACCTCCTGCCCACCATGAACTATGTCTCCTCTGCAATGTCATCCTGCTTTGGACTGAAACCTCTACAGGTTTCAGTAGATTATAGACTGAAAGCTATACAAATTCTGAGCTAAATAAACCTTTCCTCCTTTAATTTGGGTTGTCAGGTATTTTGTCTCAGCAATGAGAAAAGTAACTAAGACACATCCATTCCTCTATTTCTAGGAATACTTTATAGACTTCCTTATTGCCTGGGCTGATTTGAGTGGGTTTGACTCCACTCTGAGGAGAGATGGGCCTAAGTTAGTTTAAGGGAATCACCATACTATATCCATTTACCCAAGCTACCACAGTAGGTGTAGGGACTGAAATGTGACCAGTCAGAGCCAATGAGGGGCTACCATGCAGTTGCTAGGGCTTCTGGATACAGACACTTCTTGGCTTTCTCCTAGCGAAAATTCAAAAAGATTCTCTATTCTGTTGGACAATCTGATATGAAAATAGGAGGTCTGACGTTGCTGCAGGCATTTTGCTGCCAGGAGGGGAACAGTCAGAGAATGAAGCTAACATTATTTCTAATTCTCTTTACCATAGATTTGGTGTGATGGGCTTTATATGTCAACTTTGATGACCACAGGTTGCCCACATACTTGGTCAAACATTATTGTGGATGTGTCCATGAAGGAGGGAGTTTTTGGTGAGGTTAACATTTGAATCCAGACTAAATAAAGCAGATTTCCCTCCCTATAATCAGTGGTCCTCATCCAAAGAGAGAACACCTACTACCTGACTGCTTGAGCTGGGACATTGGTATTTGTCTGCCTTCAGACTTAAACTGAAACATCAGCTTTTCTTGGGTCTTAAACTTGCTGGCTTTTGTACTAAAATGTATACCAAATAATCCTGGTTCTCAGGCCTTTGAGGTTGGACTATATCACCATCTCTAGCTTTCTAACTGTACACAGGACATCCCTTATCAGCCCGCAAACTCATGTGAACCAATTTCTTATGAAACACAAAGGGATATAGCCTTCCCATGTCCATCTGAAGAATTAACCTCCGCTTGTTTGAAGAAATGGTGGTGGCCTCCTCTGAGGCAGTTACCAAGCAAAGCAATGCTTCTCCTCTTTCAGGCCCACTCTTCTCTCACCCTTTGCTTCTAGACTTATAACCATACTCAAGTCCAAGAGGGCTCCCAAACATTCTAAAATAAATCTTACTGAACCCAAGTCCATGCACTTCCTGCTCATAAAGGGCATAATGAATCAAGGACAGGTTTTTGGGCCAAAGAAAAAGAGCCAGCAAAACAGAAAAGACAGTGGACTGTTATCCTAAAAGACTGGTGTTTGTTTGTTTGTTTGTTTTTGAGCAGGTCTCTCTATATAATTTGTGCTAGCCTAGAACTCACTATGTAGCCTAGGCTGGCCTCAAACTCATGGTGATCCTCCTGCCTCAACCTCCACAGTGCTGGGACTACAGGTGTGTGCCACTACCTCCAGCTCACTAAAAGACTATCTTAAATAAACACAAGAGTTAGGCTTATTTTCATGCAGCTTTTATCTTTAGAAGGGTATGATTGATGAAACCTGGTAGCTGGTAATCTGTTGATTTGCATCAGTCATGGAGGAAGAGTGAGATTAGGGAAGTTACAGGTATATCAACTTGTGTTTAAATGATTAATGAGGCCCGTGTGCTTGGGAGGCAAAGGCTTTTTCTAGCAAAGGTTAACTATGACATGGAGACTATGAGGCTAAATTTTCTCTGCCCAGCTATAGAACTACATGAGCTTTGATACTAAGGTGTGAAATAATTGTAGAAAGAGCATACACTGGATTAGGATGAATTTATTAATATGGGTCCACTAAGCAGAGATTCTGTATTTAATGGTCCAGCTTGAGGAGTTAGAAAGAACTTTGATCAGTTAGCTGAATCATGAATCAAAGGTAGCTACATGAGCAAATTGGAAATGGCCAACCTCCCTTGGTGTAATGTATGGTAAGGGATTGAAAGACTTAGAGATTGGAATGTCTGAATGAAGTTTGTTTGTTTGAGACAGAGTCTCACTATGTAGTTCAGGCTGGCCTTGAACTCACTATTGTTTATATTTCTATTTGTTCATTTGTTTTTTGAGCAGGTCTCTCTATATAATTTGTGCTAGCCTAGAACTCACTACGTAGTCCAGGCTGGCCTCAAACTCATGAACATCCTCCTCTTTCAGCCAATGGAGTGCGGGGATTAGAGGCATGCACCACCATGCCCAACTGTTTGAATGGGTTTGTCATTCAAAACCTGTTCTTCCCCCTTGGGAGTGTTCAGAAGATATGCCTTTCATCAATTTCTCTGAGAAATAAATAACATCTTTGAAGGGTTGTAGGCCAGCCTTACAGTGGGGACCACAGTCATTTAATCAGAAAACTTAAATACAGTGGGGGCAATTGCATCCCTTGGTGAGAACGAAATGGCAAAGGCAAAGTGGACATAATTATTGTCATGGACAACATAATCAAGTCAGCAATTTTATTTTATTTTTTCCTGGTACTGGGGATCAAATTCAGAACCTTGTGCTTACAAGGCAGACAGCGCCATTGAGCTACATCCCAGGCCCTAGTCAGCAATTGTCATGATCTATAACTGCAGACCAGTGGCTTTGACTAGTCAATCATGCTGTTCCTAGACATGAGATAGATAGGAAGATTACTAAATTCTCATGCGATCTATATAAACAAAGAACTTCTAGGCCAAATAAACTAATGTCTAACTTCAATTACAAAGATAGGTGGCTCCTTAGCCAATTCCCAGACTTGAGTCAGTTTGCAGACTCACATCTGGTGTTAAAAGCTCTCCAGGAGGGAAGTTTGGGTCCTCTCAGAGGAGGCTTCTAAACACTACTGGAAGTGAATACTATTTGTCTTTTTCCCCACTGTTCCTGCAGGGACCTCTGGCCTTTTACCAGGGTTAACCGAGCACCCAACCTTTTGCGGGGACTAATGCACACTGAACTGACACTTATTTCAGGAGACCCAGATGTCACTATGGCTTTCCAGTCAGAACAAGGGCTTATGGAGGACAGGAGATTCATGGAGTTTTAGCTCAAGTCTATCTCCCAGTGGGTTCAGTGGGTCCTTGAATTCACTCAATTAGAGCAGTCCCTATCCTGCAGGAATGAACCTGCCCTAGTAACCTTACGAGACTCCACGGGGAGCAGCCTGGAGGAAATGAGGCCACTAAAAATGTGGTGGTGGATCCAGAGGTGTGACAGCTGGGGCTGTCCATCAACTATGCTCCCTGCAGTGGGAGATCGGAGGCTTCGTTTGCCAGGTCGTTTATCTCTTTGTGAATTTAAACACTAAGAGTGGGGACAAAAGGAACGTGCACATTACCACTACTGTTATATGGGGAGAAGTCAAAAGCTGTGTAGCTGGAATAATTTGGGGTTACACAAAACCCCTTCTTGCTCTTGCACCCTCTATGCCACAAAAACCTACATTATCACTATTCCCTTGGACCAAAGCTAGGAAGAAATGTAAGTATTCGTGGGAAAAGTTGGCCTTCAGGGCATCCCTAATATCCTTTTCTGCTCTGAGGGTACTCTACGCTGACCTTCACATAATATGCGCCCCACTTCATGTGTTGTTAATTCACTTTGCTATCATCCTTACCAGATTTTTAGAGGGTAGGAGTTGTATTTTGTTTCTCCCAAAGAGACCTATAGCCTTTCATCAAGGTAACTGCAATGGGGAGAAGGGAAGTAGATTTGGGGGATTTCTAGATACTGCTGTTGTGCGGGATTTGGTTTTACTACATTATCTGACCATGTCACATAGTGAGTTCTACAGAAATGATGGTTGACCAAGATCTGTCGTGTAAAGGTACAAGATCCTGATGATGAATCTAACTGGTAACTGTACTGTATGCTTTAAAAGTACCGATAAACTCAATAAGATTAAAAAAAAAGAAATGATGCTTGATGAAATGAATGGTTGAATGTGTTTTGATTGATTGAGTGAGTGATGACTGCAGTACTGGGAATTGAACACAGGGCCTTCTGAGCTACACCCCCAGCTCTTTATTTTATTTTGAGACAGTTTCTCACTAAGTTGCCAAGTAGTCCAGGCTGAATTTGAGCTTATGATCCTTCTGCCTCAGCCTCCCAGAGTGCTGGGATTGCCTGTGCCACCATGCCTGGTTTGAATGTGTTAATTAAAGAGAGTTCATTTTTAAAGGGCTTCACAAGAAATGTGATTTAGTGAAGGTAAATTTGTTAGGGCTAAAAGGGGATACCTTATGATTGGGTAGTGGAAATTGATATCTGTGAAGTGTGTATAACAGGAGGAGAGCCCTGCTTACTACACTGTAACATCCCTTGGTATGTCTGTTGTTCAATCAGCAATTAACTGCTGTGCTACCGGCTACCACACTTCAGCCAATTTTCTCAACGTCCCCCGTAAAGTTCTATTGCAGGTCAAAATAACCTGTCAACTCAGTAATTCTAGTAAAAATAAGAAAAACGGTGTAATAAAAAAAGGAAAACAACATTATTTGTCTT
Organism: Fukomys damarensis; assembly: GCF_012274545.1. NCBI lineage: Eukaryota > Metazoa > Chordata > Mammalia > Rodentia > Bathyergidae > Fukomys > Fukomys damarensis. The sequence continues at coordinate 33,133,600 of NW_022900924.1, forward strand.
TGATCATGCAACTGTTTGCTTTGGTATCTTCCCATGCCAGAGCTTGTGTGGATGGATAAACTCGTTAAGAAAAAAAACCTTCTTACCTGAACTTGGAGGTTGGTCTGAAGCTGGAGCTCCTGTGCTGTGTCTCCAGGGAGACTTGCAAAGCGCTTCCTGCTCTCGGATTGCTTTAGGGGAAATAGACATGCCTACATACTACAGGAGAGTCAGTATGGTTTAGAGTGATAATACCGGATTCAGGCGGATATCTAATCACTCCGGTGATGCAAAGGCTGATCTTAGTTCTCACTGGTTGGTTTTAAAGTCATACCCAGGGTTAAGTATTTTAACTATCCTTCCTGCCTGCTTTCACATTTTAGCTCTTTCTTCCTTAACTGTCACTTAGGTAAGCCACTTAATTTCTCCAAATGAGCTGTTTTCTCATCTATAATATGGGGGCAATGATGATGGTAACACTTCCCTTACAAGGATTAAATTAGGAAAAATGAATGAAGCATAGTAGTTATAAAAGTAATGTAAACCCCAGCAGTTATTCTTTATAACACTGATTATTGAAGCACTCTATCGACAGGGTTGTAGGTCTGCTGGGCTGGAGGGGCATTCAACAGGTCAAATATTGATTCATAGTCATTTTCAGGACCATTTTCTTAAAGTGAGGGCCTTGGATAACATAGACATTGCGATGGATCTAACTGGATTTCCACATAGCTGCCCCTCTCTTAACAGTTTTTCCAGGTGCCCCAAATGCAAGAGACTGTTGTCCATAAATTGTTGTTTTCACTCCTGTTTTCAGCATCATTGATCAGCCAGAGTGCCAGTACTGTTAGGAATGAAAGAAAAAAATACTAAAAAACAGACAAATGCATACAATGACCCTTTGTGTACATGAAGTCCTAACATGCCATCCTGTAGCTGTAAAGAGAATAGTGTTGAGATGGGCGTTATATCTATTTTATGAATCATGTCATGAAATTGAACATATCTACATTGTTCTACTTTCAGAAATATCAGGATTGCTAAATTTTTATTTTTCCAAATATGTAGACTCCAATTTCAAGCATCACATATATTTTAAAATAAAGAAAATATATAAATTGTCCCCCTTGATTGAAAATAAAAATCTCACAGTAAATTAATATGATTTCAAATTTGGTGACTCAGTAAATATTTATTGCACATCTATTATTCATAAGGCAGTGCTAAACATTTTAGGATAACTAAGACCAAAATGCTTTCCATCTAATTGTCTTAAAGTATGTGAATTGTGAATTTGATGTGTCAGTTTGGCTTTGCCTTAAAACTGACACATTTAGCCAAACATCAGTTTAGATGCTGCTCTGATGGTTTCCTTGGTTTTATTTATTTATTTTTTAAAGATTGACATTAAAATAAGTAGACTTTGTTGCAAGTAAAGCAAATTGCTCTTCATAATGTGATTGAGTCTTATCCAATCAGTTGAAGGGCTTAGGAGTTGTCTTAGTTACTTTTCTCATTGCTGAAACAAAATACTCAACACCTAAAGTTAAAGGATGAAGGTTATTTACTTCCCAGTTTGTAGAAAATTCAGTCCATATTCAGCAGGCGGGGTGGTGGTGCAAACAGGACTTGCAGAAGAGAAACAGTTCTTGGTTGCCAGAAAGTAGCAAAGCAACAAGGGAACCTTAAGAGCATCTTTCTGCCCCTTTTGTCTTGTCGAGACCTCCAGGATTAAGGCGGTGCCAAACCAGTCAGTGTGCTGGTTTAGTAATCATATACCCTTAATCCCAGCATCACACAGTCTAGATTCACTCACCTCTGAAACAGCTATCTATGACTACATGAGGCTTTGGGGAGACAGCTAAACACAAGCCATAACAGGAGCAAAAAACAGAAGGAAAAAATTCTCTCTTCCTACAAAGAGAGAATTCTGCCTTCTGACTGCCTTTGAACTCAAGCTACAACTCTTCTCTGGATTCCCAGCTTGCAACCCTGCCTGCAAGATATGTGAGTCAATTCCTTAAAAATTTATCCTTCCCCCCCACTTTTCTTCCATTTCTCTCTCTCTCTCTCTCTCTCTCTCTCTCTCTCTCTGAATACGCACACACACACACACACACACATATTCTATTGGTGACAAATTAAAAAAAGGCTGGATTGTAAATGTTGGTAAATATGTATAAAGTAACTAAATGTATTCTACTAAGAATAAATAGGATATTCTTTCATCTTTTCTATACAAACTAAAGGATTTTTAAATGATTACAGTTAGTTTCATTTGTAGCCTTATGATTCAAGAATTTTAAACCTAAATTAGCATAAATTATTTCATTCTAGCTGTGATTTTTTTTCAATAAATCTACTCTGAATGAGTTTCCTGTCACTTGAGGTCAAAATAGTGCTAAATAATACAACTGCTTCTCATAAGAATAGAATAGCATACACTAAAACAGAGATAAAATAGGTTCATTAAAATAAAGATATGATGAATAAGAATTACGTAATGAAAAGGAAGGAAGAATGCACTTATCAGAAATCCTAGGCTAAGGATAATTGCCATAATTGGGAACAAATGTTATCTCTGATTTTCTTAGACTCCAATACAAAAAAAGAAGAAGACAAAGAAGGAGAAGGAGAAGAGGAAGAAAAAAGATCACCTTATTCCTGTTAAATTAAGGAAGCATATCACTTCATCAAGAAAGATGGAACTTTTGCTTTAATTAAGATATAGGGAATGAAAGAAAGTTGATACAGATTTTTATGTAAGGATCACTGAATGAAAAAAAGAGTGAATATACAAATATTTATTGAATTTATATTATACGCTAACATCATAGTTTAAATTTTCTCTGGCTTATGGGCCTTAAGGGTAGTTCATGAGTAACACACAAAAAATCTCGTTATATTGAGTGTAATGTCTCAATAAAAGTGTCTTTCATTTAAACTTTGACGCCATAAGCTCATGACTTGTAGTTCAAGGTGGCCCCATTTACAGTTAGGTTGACTACAGATTTTACAAACTAGTTGAATACATGGCTGTCTTCTCATAGGGTTGATCCAGTAGACATTATATGTAATTTGGATATAAGATATATGATAATGTTCTCTTTGTGAAAAAAATCTTGCTCATCTTCATCATATCATAGAATAACTAAAATCTTCCAGTCTAATCTACCAAACAGTGTAGAGGTCCCCTTTACAACTCTACAATTGTTGAATAATTGTCAGTCTGGAGGGAAAGAATCACCAGGAGCCACATACACTCAATACATATCAGGTTCATCTTACTGACATATTAAACTTACTGACATAGTTATTAAAGTAGTAGAGTTATCTAGAGACAAGTATTGTAGTATCTTCATATGTTTGGGCTATCAAAATGCTAGTTAATTCATCTATAGAATCCCAGAAAGTTTTGAGGTAAATGACTTCAGAAAATGTCCAGATAAGGTGCATGAGACTCAGAGACATACAGTTATCTCCCCACATGGCAGAGCACTTCACAGCCATGGATTAGAACCAAGACTGTGCACCAGTGCTCTTTCGATCAGTTTTTACTGTAACTGAGGTCAGAATATAAGTGGTAACCTCCAGGGAAGTTCATTTGCTCATTCTGGGGATTTTTGTTTGGAGTATAGACGTGGGTCCAAGCTTGGGGTGGAATGTCTGAGCATGTCTGGAAGATTGGTAGAGAAGTCCTTGAGAACAAGAGAAAAGATTTTATCTCTCGAGAAACCAATTGTGCCAGGAATCTGGTCTAGTAACACTTCCTATCCTGGGATCAGTCACAGAATCCTGGGCTTAGAAGGGAGGTATGACTGCTGGTATGTAAGACTGATCCTTCATCCAGAAGGCCTTCAGAGACCTGTGTCTCTATCCAAGGACAGGGAGCTACAAATGAAAATTAAGAAAGTAATGTCTTGGCAATTTTTTTTGTCCCAGTCTTTCTCTTGTCTCAAATAATGAATCCATGAGTTTTTGTGAGTTGTCTCAGAATAGTCTTAATACTTTTATTTACTTTTCATCTTTTCTCCTACCCACCCAGTACCAGCTGCTGTCTTACCTGAAAGGCCTCTCTGCTCCCAGGCTTGTCTGCCTAGGGTCCATGTGCCAGCAATGATTCATAGGAGTAAACCCAACCGTGTAACTTCTCTTTCTAGCTCTCTGAACAGCATCCAAACCTTATACTGGGTCCTGTGTATAGTGTTGTGTGTGATTTGGCCTTGTGCATTATCTAGTGTCACCTCCTACCACCCAAAGTCCAAGTCACTGGTCTTTCAAGACCCAAGTTCTGTAGTTTCAGCAGGTAGCAAACACTCTTCTCTTTCTTCACAATGGTTTCTACTTCTATTCTGCACATAGGTGCATATCTGTAGGTTTTTTTTTTCTGCATGTTTTTGGCTTATACATCCTTTCTGCAGAGAGACCTTCTTATCTAAGTAGCCTCCTGTGTTCTCCTTCCCTACCTATCACAGCACCCTGATTTTTTTCTTTGTAGTACTTTTTCAATGTAATCTTACACTTCTCCTTATTTATTATCTCTCTATGAACATAGGACTTAGTGGTATGGACAGAATACATACCCAGGAAGTCGTTTCTGGTATATAATAGGTGCTTAGTGAACATCTGTGCAGTGATTTAATGAACAATGACCATGAGATATTGATAGCAACAATTCTCTAGGTGGTGGCTAGTATTACAGAATTGTCACACATGTGCACACATGTACACACTCACACACACACACAGTTGGGGGCCCGAATCTTCTGGCCTTATAAGGAAGCATTATAGTAGCCCCTCTGGCTGCATTAAAAAGTTACTCCATATGGTTTCTCAGGCTTCTGCAAGCTAAGAACCCCTTGTTCATAAATGCACGCTGTACTTCTAGAAAGATGTGGAAAACTCTTTTAGTACTTTCAAAGGGGAGTGGTGGAAAGTACTATAATAATGGTGGTTGCCAGAGTAAGAAAAAGTATGCTTCTTAGTGCTAATGTTATCAAAACTTAGAAATGTGAACATTATGTACTACAGATATGTGCCAACAAAGAAAGTCATCTGAAAAAAACTAAGACACTTAGGACTGGGGATCAATAAGTTGTTAACTGACATACCCTCAATTTTTAATACCATTCACTAGCCAATAGCTTGGAACTCTGTTTTTGAATTGATTACTGTGTTATAAAGTCTTTTGTGACTAATGTTGATATACATGTTAGAAAATGAACTGGATCCAGCAATGTCTTAGTGAGATTAGTTTCTGACAAATTTTAAAAAACCAGAACATCAGTAGCTTTCAAAAAAAATAATTTAACCCTCTGACTAGTGAGGTCAGAGACATAAAAATTCTATATAAAATACCAAAGATGTTTCTAAGAATGACAAATATTGTCATAATTATATAAAAGTTGAGAAATAATTTCAAGTATAATATCCTATCCTTCATGAACCAGAATGAGCCCAGTTGTCTTGCAGTTCATTTTACTATTTTCAACTTACTGCTTTCTGGTCTAATCTCAGAATCCTTCCTTGACCAAAATGATTTATGTCTGCCCAACTGCCTGAGCTAAACACACTTCTTTGCTTCATTTGTTTGTGAAGGGAACTATTTTGGACTGAATTTATGTGCCCCCCCCAACTCATATGTTGAAATTCTAACTTTTACATGATGGAGTGGGGGAGCTTTTGCAACAAATTAGTTCATGAAGGTGGAGTCACTGTGAATGAGATTGGTGAATGTAACGTTTTGACAAGAGACAGCTTACTCTCTCTTCCTGCCCTCTGCCTGATGAAGACACCACCAGAAAATAACCATCCACAAATCAGAAATTGGCCCTCACCCTAAAGTGGATCTGCCAGTGACTTGGGCATGGACTTCCTGGCCTCAGAACTGTGAGAAATTAATTTGTATTGTTTAGATTAACAAATCTATGGTATTTTGTTATAGAGTATCAAACTGACTAAGACAGATATATTTCTATACATAAACATTTATCCAGAGCATTTTGTAAATTTGTTAGAGGCAGTTATTTTGCATACCTTTTGGACAGACATGTAGATATCATTCAGAAGTCTTAACCTCTTAGGAAAAGAAAATGATCAATGGGACAAATCAGGTAGGAGAGTGGTAAGAATGGTGACTATCACTATGAAGAAGAGACTGTCAGGCCCAATTTCTTCCTTTGTAATAGTATGGTTCAGGTTAAGTCAATGGGATGGACAGATTCATAACTTTCTAAATAATTTGTTTTGTGGTACTGGCAATTGAATCTAGGGCACTTGCTCTCATGGAAGAAGCAGCATGAGTTTATAGGGTAAGGAAGCTGCTAAGAAAATCAGCACAGCATTAGAACATAATGATACAAATGTTATGTCCAAATTAAGGCAGGAGAGTGCCTTAGTGCTCTGATCATGCCTGAAATATTATAGATGGAAATTGGATACCCAAATTCAGAGTAGGGGCAAAAAAAAAAAACATGGGGAGAGATCCTTAAAGAGCTTGGCATGTCAGAGATGTTGGTCCAGGAAAATAACTTTTAGGAGCAAAGGAGACATGGCTGTTTCATTGGGGCGGAAGTCAAGAGGAAGGTAAATGTTGTTTTGTTTGCTTCCAGAGGGCAGAGACATCATGCCGTATATTATAGATGGAAATTGGATACCCAAATTCAGAGTAGGGGCAAAAAAAAAAAACATGGGGAGAGATCCTTAAAGAGCTTGGCATGTCAGAGATGTTGGTCCAGGAAAATAACTTTTAGGAGCAAAGGAGAGTGCTAGTGCTCTGATCATGCCTGAAATATTATAGATGGAAATTGGATACCCAAATTCAGAGTAGGGGCAAAAAAAAAAAACATGGGGAGAGATCCTTAAAGAGCTTGGCATGTCAGAGATGTTGGTCCAGGAAAATAACTTTTAGGAGCAAAGGAGACATGGCTGTTTCATTGGGGCGGAAGTCAAGAGGAAGGTAAATGTTGTTTTGTTTGCTTCCAGAGGGCAGAGACAGTTCCAGGGGGAAAGTTGCCAACAGGCAGTTTCAGAGCACTTGGTTGAGAACAAGAGTCAATGATAAAAGCTGACCTAGCAAGATGTAGTTTTCCTTTCCCAGTAGTTTGGGCTAGGGGCCCAGCATGGTGGACACCGAAGCAATGATGCAGCTTTGGGAGGGAGAGCGCGAGTCTATCAACCCTGAGATTTCCTGAGCCTTGACAATCCTTTGGCTTTACCTAAATAGTTGTGATAACTGTGGGGCAGATCTTGCTTGAAATGTTATGTTGTTTTTGTTTTAAATGTTGAAGTAAAATTTATCCTTTTCTTGACTTGAACAATGGAACAGAAGGTGAAATCACAGCTTTGGTTAAATTGTTCTGAGGGAATGTGTGTCACTGAACTTGTGTGTTATTCTTAGATTGCATTATTGATAGAGGGGGCTGTCCTTTAGTTCCCAGTCTAGTGAATTTGGAACATTCCTTAAAGCAGGATTAAGTGGCTTTTTGTTAATGTTCATTTCAAAGGTAGTACCAGTTCTGGCTTATGATATTAAAATAAGCTGATGCAAAAAGTTAATGTCCTCTGTGTAAGGTCAAGATTAGTTTTCAAGATTAGAGGCAAGCCTGAGCTTGCCTTTGTGGCAGCCTCAGCTATCGGCAGAGGAAGGATATTGAGCCTGACAAACAGCTGGGTCTTCTAGATGCTATGTGTAACTAGTCCCTGTGATCTTTGAGAAAGGGGGTCACATTTAAGCAGTGAAGACTACAGAAGTGTTCAGAAGCTGGAGACCTTTTCAAGTTAGTTTCAATACTTTCGTGCTTTCCCACTTGTTAATGTTGCATTTCTTTTGTTACGATATATAAATTATATATCTGAATCTTTTCAAAAAATATCATTCAATATACATTGCAAGGGTGATGAAAGAAGCTACAACTCTTTATATTTGTTATAGACCTTGACTTCAAGGAATCATCGTTTGGATGCTAATGTTTGGATTTAAGAAAATTCTAAATAGCTTTTGGCAAAGTCTTAACCATGAGAACTGTTAAGTATGGCTGCATAATTTGAGACCCAGGGGTGACTTGGGTTGTCAACACCAGAGGGTAGATCTCATTGCCTTGGATTGAGGCCCTTCCTCCCATTTCCAGAAACATTACTCTGATTTAAGTCTTCCTCTTTTCTCAACTTGGTTCTGAAACTTGAAATCTCTTTCAGTTGCTTCATAGCTCAGCAATCCTGTGGTGTTTCTCATTGAATGAAATCTAAATCCCTCAGTAGTTGAAAGCTCCTCTAGTAAAAGTTCCACCTTTTTCTTTGAAGCTCCAATTTTCTGTCCTATTAATTCCTCCAGCAAAGACAACTTCATTTATTCCATTCATCCAAAGAAGACTCAGTATGTATTCATTGAGAATCAGGTGCTTGAGTTTTTAATCCTCATAACAACCTTAGCAGGAAAGAAATAGTTTGTAATTTAAAAAATAAGAAAATTCAGGTTCAGAGAACTTTAGTAACCTGTTCAGAATCACTGACATTTGTCTGATTATAATTTCTTTGTTGTTTCCATGATACCACTGTTCCTATCATTTACAAATATTTATTATTTTCCTTTTCTATTCCTAAACTGGTGTTAGGTGTTAGCAACAACATGAATGGAACACTGAGACCATATATAGGATCATATCCTTTAAATTATAAAGGATTTTGTATACATCGATTCTTTTTTTTTTTGGTACTGAGATTTGAATTCAGGACCTTGTGCTTGCCAGGCAGGTGAGGTGCCATTGAGCTAAAATCCCAGGCTCCTATACATTGATTCTTAATCTAAATCTAGTCAGTTGGAAGAAATAGGCAGAAATGTTTCTGTCTGCTGAATTTCTCTCGCCTGTTCTTATCTTCTTTGCCAATCTTGTTCATTAACCCTTGAATTTAGCCTTATCTCTTCCGAAATTTGTCCATTTATCTAAGGTTTCAAATTCTCCCTCATATTTTATTCAACATACCAAACAGGATACCATACTCAAAGAACAGTGCTGGGTTGATGCTGGGGCTACAAAAATGGATACGACTCAGTTAAATGGAATAGGTACAGCAACCCCAGAACAGTACAAGAACTGAAGAGAATAGTGAGATCATGGGGAGAAGAGCTATGGACTATGGAGAGAAAGGGAAATGATTACTTTACCTGGGAGCTCTAGGATGAATAAATAGTCTTAATTTGGGAAGAGGAAGAAGTATGTTTTGTCTGAGGGAAGGCATACAAAAGACCAACAAAAGTGTCTTTGGGAGCCCTGACAGTTACACTGGACTGGGGCTCAGAGGGAAGCTGAAAACTCTTTATATTTTGTTATAGACCTTAACTTCAAGGCATCGTCATTTGGATGCTAACGTTTGGATTTAAGAAAATTCTAAATAGCTTTTGGAGCAAAGTCTTAACCATGAGAACTGTTAAGTATGGCTGCATAATTTGAGACCCAGGGGAGCAGGTGACTTGGGTTGTCAACACCAGAGGGTAGATCTCAGAGGCTACTGATGGCGAAGGCATTTGGGCCCACATGGAGTGTGTGGTTTGTGCCAGGACTAGAGCTTGAATTATACTCTGTGGGCACTGGGGATCCACTGCAGGGATATGATCCAGGATTAGAACCATGTAGAAAAGATGGCTCCAAGAGCCCATCTGGGGACATCAACAAGAAAGAAACCAATTAGGAAGGAGAGTTCCAGTTGCCTGTATCCTCATTTCCTACATCTCCAAAAAAGAATTGTTAAGTTCCCAAGAAGTCATTTTTAGCCCGTCCCCATCCCCCCGCCTCTTGGGCATTCGCAACTTGCGACCTACTCTCAATATCTTTTAAGTTATGAGAATAATACGTCCTCTCTGGTCATCACTGAGTACTCCTTTGTAGCGGAGGCTGAAGGAGTTTTCCAGAATACCTGGGCAGCTGAGGAAGGGAGAAACCTCTCTGGGCTAACTCTGGACTTCCTTAACCCCCCACCCGAGTTTGAAGGGTAGGATGGGATGTAGTCGGGTAATCTCTGTGAACCCGTGCAACAGAAATTTCAAATTACTTCATATAAACTCCACACTTACCTAATAAGTTCTATTGTGGTTGTTTTGGGGCTGGGTTTTTTAATAGATACAGATAAGATTTACCTGTAGGAGTGCCTACTGGGGTACCGAAAGGGGAAATAGGCATTTTAATTTTCAGGTCATAAAACCTGCTGGTGCTGTGTTAGCTGCTGGAACAAAACGCTGTGGGAAACGAAATAGTAACAAAATAACTCATAAGGTTGCAGTGGTTGATTAACAACAGTAAAAGAGACCTATATGTGTAAAAGTAAAATAAAATGAACAAACAGTGCATTCGTGTCGGTGTTCGGCGGTCTTCAGAACGGGCAGCGCTCGCCACTCTGGATCTGCCAGTCCAGCTAAGCTTCAGGTTTCTCAGTCTGACCGCCCCTAAGGAGTTTCGGTGCAGCCAGGCCCGGCGGGAGCGGGGGCGCGGGCGAGGTCCCCCAGCTCCTGCGAGCCCGCGATTGTGGCTGCGGGTGTACTCGGCGGTTTACGGCAGGGGGCGGG
>NW_022900924.1:33145338-33149324 GCF_012274545.1 Fukomys damarensis
TGTCAGTGCCGGCAGAAAGCGGGGCCTCGGCTTGTGCCCGCCGGCTTCCCAGGGTCCGACCCGCGTCCCGGGAGACTGGGCTGGGCCGTCCGGCGGCACCGGAGGCTCCCAGGAGTGCGCGGCTGGACTTGGAGGCTCTGAGTCCCAGCTCCCACCCTGCCATTCCAGACGGAGGGAAGCGATGGCATTTTACCCAGACAGTGCCGATTGCAAACTTCCTTAAAGTTGCAACTTGGAATTTTCCTTTCTCTTCAGCTCAACATTTTCTTTAAACAAAATGTAGTATTTGGCCGCAATGGGCTGACGCTGAGGCCAAAAATCCACACGTTTATCTCTCTCCATCCCTGTTTGATTTTTACTCTCCCTCCCGTTTTTCCCCTCCCAGGTTTAATCATATTTTGGAACTGGTGAGGTCTTTTGTTGAGTGGGCAACCCCTGATTGCTTGTCTGTTTATTTTTTAATGTGCAACTAATTTAATTTGAATTTCCTCCAGTTTACAGGCCTTGGTAGGCAACGCTAAGGAAGATGGAATATGCAACTTTTTTTTTTTTTCCTTTTTCGTTTATTATAAATGTGGCAAGAGTTGGACATTGGGAAAGGGGATGCCTTGGTTGTTGTGGGCTAAGAGTCAGAAGGAGCAGACCTACCCGGAAGAAAAGGAATCTGTTCTGGAATAACACTTTTTTTTTTCAAAGCTTCAGGCCTTTGACAAAAACGCTGGGCTCTATTCAGATTTCTGCTGCTGGAGTTGCCCCTCCACCTCCAGATTAAAGATGTGCTGGGGTGGCGGGCTGGGTGTGTGTGTGTGTGTGTGTGTGTGTGTGTGTGTGTAAAGAGGTGGGTGCTGAGCCATGCACCATTGCCTGTAGTAGCCCAGCCTTGGTTTTGTTCCTTTTGGGAGATTCTTCGTCAGAGGCTGTCTCTGGACCCAGGGTTCAGTAAATTTTCTGGCTCCCTAGGAGCAGCTATTAACGTGGATAAAGTCTCTGGGAATGTTTCTGGCCCTGCAAGGGGACCTCACCTATGAGGGTACAATTCTCACTTTGTTTAGACACCAAAGGGGGCACCCATAGGTTGAGTGAGAAGAAGACATACCTGGTAAGAGAAAAAAAAAAAATCCTGTCATTATGAAACTTTTTAAGCTCAGGTGTGCTTTTAAAGTGTTTTGGTTTTAATGCTTTTAAAAGAGAAAATTCATCTGTAAAGATAGTGTTCATATAAAGGAAATGTTAAAACTGAAAGATCTCATGGAATAGGAGTTTGTAGCTTCTAATTACAGTATATACAATTTCAGAAAGATATTCCGGTAATCTTTTAAGACAGACTTTATAAATAGCTCACATCAGAGCATGGGCTATATTGGAGAGCCAGTCTTCTGGGGTTTCTGGAAGAATGTTTGGGATCTGTTAGCTGTAGGAGCCTGGGTAGTAGTTTCTTCAGTAGGAGTTTGGGCTTTTGGCTCAACATTTCAACATAGTGGCATTTGATACAGTCCTTAGAAGGCAACAAGAAGTACTTCCCAAACTTCTCACTCTAGGAAATTGAGGCTAGGAGGGGAATTGGCCAGTTCAGGGTCACCTCATAGACTAAAATTCACTATAGAAATGTATTAATAGCTCTTTTTTCTTGGACATCTGATGTGTTACTAAGCACTATCTTATGCTTTTTATACATTATCTCACTCGAATTCTAGTCTTTCATTCTAGGTGATGGTAAATGCATATTTTACACACCAGGGCATTGACATTGACAGAAATTAGTTTGCAGGGAATCAGGTAGCTGCCAACAGCTCTGTCCAATGTCCAGAATTCCTTTAGTGATAGAAGTAGATGCATTTATACTGCCCAGTGTGGTATGTGTAACAGTCCATTATGGCTGGTGTGATTGAGGAGCTACCTTTTAAACTTTACTCACTTTTAATTATTTTAAACTTAAAACACCAATTGTGACTAGTGATTACCATTGAGATAAGCACATTTAAAAAAAATACGTGTAATAGTTACAACAGATTTGGGCAAAACTTTAAATGACATCTCATTTGGTTAAAATAATTGTAGGACTTGCTGAAAAAGTAGCCAGCTTTTGGTTATTTTAGTGTAATAAAGTATAAAGAAATAGGAGGTGAGATGAAGAGTCATCAATAGAGAGCTGAAAAAAATGACACTCCCATACCCACGTGCACCTGTTGGGCAGTTCTTTTCAGATGACTTAATAAGTTAGGCAAACCATCGTTCACTTTTCCATATATAGTTACAAAGTTAATCTGAGGAATTCAAGTAATTGTTTTACCATCTGAATACAAAATTATTCATTCATGAATGGAGAAGAGAGTATGTAAGATTAAGACAGCGAGAGAAAGATTATTTCATTGACCAATTTTTTGATTAATGAATTTAATTTAAATCTGTTGCATAATTATAGAGTTTCATTTGATGAAAGGAGGTTTTTGATTTTGTGTAAAGTAAGTGAAAATTCCAGCTGCTGTTAAGTATTCATTTACCTGGATTAAATTCTGTCCATAAGCATACAATAACCCAATACTTTTTGGGGCATGCTATCTTTAGGAAAAGATGAATGATAAAGTAATCTTTTCATTAAGATTTTTAAGAAGTATGGTCTATGTTCACTATAAATGTATCTGAATCTACTTTACCTCCCATAGTTACAGTACTGTCTAGGGATAATTGCGGGTTTTAATCTTAATTCTAGAGTATTATATGACCCCGAAGGCCTTATGTCAATAAATCAGCTTTAAATTGACTATTATTTTAGCACTATATGAATTGCATACTCCTAGCTCTTTGAAAATTGTAAATTAAGCTACAGGTAAGGTATCATTTAATGAGACTGTGCAGGTAGCAGAACATCCTGTTCTTACTCATTCCTGGCTATCGGGAACATTGTACTATTTTCAAAGACCAGGATAAGAACCATGTTATAAATAGGATCATAGTGTCCTAGAGAGTAACAAATATAGGTAACAAGAATTAACCCATGATACATGGTTCAATTTGTAGGGCATCAAGGTGCTTAATACAAATGAGAAACTTACTGTAATCTTAAACACATTGAAATGAGGGACAAAGAAAGAGGCTGTTCTGAATTTCAAATAAAAATCTAATCTGTTAAGGAGAGAGATCTCATTTTACTTGTGTGTCCTTGATAAACTTTTGAACCTTTCCTAGCCCCAGGTTCTTCATTTTAATGTAAGGTGAAAGCATCTCCACCACCCCTTTCCACCCCTTTTCAAATGGTTGTCACAAGGGTTAAAGAGTCAGTGTATTGAAAAGTTTATGGCAGGCAGCTTAATACAAACTCAGTAGTTTCTTCTCTTTCAAAGTTTCAAATGGAGCTGATCCTATGGTGTTAATTTGTATGGACAGTTTGAAAAATGATTTTCTCCTTTGTAATCAGTAAATAAAGCTTCCAGCTTTAGTTGCTACATTTTATTTTCTCCTCACTACTAATGGAATAGTTGATTCCTGAATTCTTAACAGTTGTATGATACTTAAGTCACCCCAGCTCTCCTTTTTTTTTGAGGGGAAGGCTGACCTGTATTGCAAAAGTGCACAGGACAATCTGGCTTCATCCATTCTTGCTGGTTCTGAGGAACTTGCCATATTGAATGATAGAAGCTTAAGATTTTTGACCTTATAACTATCTTAGCCTATTATTTGTGCTATGGACAATTCAGCAGAGAATGGCAAAGAACCATATTTTCATTTTAGGCAAATCTTTGCAGCCAACCTGCACTTCCACTCTGGAATCACAATTGCTTTTCTTTATGTTAATGAGGTTCATCTATTATAATGAGAGCTTTCCCTCTCATTCTCATTCTTAGCTGTTGGGAATGCCCTTAGGTTAAGAGAATCCATGTTCTTGAGTTTACTTGGAGTGACTTCGAAGGTAGTAAAAACTTTTATTTTTTTGCCTTAATGCCATGCCTCTTTTGCAGGTTTTTTTTTTTTTTTTTTTTTTTTGTTTC
>NW_022900924.1:33149425-33190340 GCF_012274545.1 Fukomys damarensis
TTTTTTTTTTTTTTTTTTTTTTTTGGTACCCAGGATTGAACTCAGGTCCTTGGGCTTGCAGGCAGGTGGCGGAACCACTGAGCTAAATCCCTGGCCCCAATACCGTGCCTCTTTTGAAGAGGTGGAGCATGCTCAATTGTGGCCAGAAAGGCAGTTCTCTGTAGAAGTCAAGCACAAGCCTACATGGGAGAAAGACTTGTCTCTTGTCACGGCCTTAAGTGAGGGACAGGCTGGTATGGGTTAGTAACAAAAGACTGGATGAAGCAGAGGCCAGGTACGGATTGGGGGACAGGAAGGTTCTGGAAATTATGTAGTACAAATCTGATGATTGATCTAGCCATCAGCCATCTTTAAGGGCTAGTGATCAGCGATCCTTAAGTGGGGCTGCTTCTTAATTTGGAAATGATCATTCTCTGAATCTCTTCCTTTGTTCCTGCTTGATATAGGCTGATTAGTGTTCTGTAACTTCTGGATGGCAGTTTCTGATGTCCTTGGCCATGTGCGCTGTCTGTGGAGGCACTGGCTACCCATCTGCGTGACTTTTTTAGTACTGCATCAGTAAACACCCTTGTCTGTTTGAAGTAACTGAGAGGGTGGTTTCTGAGTTGGTGTTAAAGCAAAGGTGGTGGTATGTGAGGTTCTAGTGAGTATCAGTGTAGGAAATAACTTGTGCTAAATGATTATATTTGAGTTAAAAGTGTAGTTTTTTTGTTTCATACACTTGTTTATTGATTCTGGAGACATTTATTAAAGATTTAGACTAGTTTCTTTGTTAATGGAATATTCTCTGTTCTGACTGTGTTTTTGGCAGAACTAAGGCATTTTTCTATTCACATGTAGAGGTGTTTTGCTCATATTATTGGAATGCTGGGTAGCAAACAGTGTCTACCACCAGACTGCTAGGGCAGGATGGTAGCAACTTCAATTCCTTGCTCCCTTCTGAAATTTGAGGAATATTAAAATTGGAGCACCTTTAGGACATGTTTAAAAAATTATATTTGAGTTTAAGTTTTCAAATTAGAATTATTTTGACCCTGGGAGGAGTAATAAAGATTCTTATAAAGACAAACAGTCAGAAACATTTAAATTGATTAATACTAACTCCCAGGTATGGAAAGCTTTTTGTTGAAAATAATTGTCTAGAAAATGTTCTTTATAGGGTACAACTGTAGTAAGATTGAGAAATAATTGAAAATTCTAAAATCCCAGGAAATAAGATGATTTAATTTATTCATAAGGGATGTAGATTCTCCACAGCTTGTAAAATGGGGTCTCTTAAAAATAACTCCATTGTTCTGGATGCAACTAATTAAGAATTTGCACTTATCTAGGTAAAGCTAGGATAAAGTTTGGCTTCCTATTCTACTATATGAAAAGGTTTTATTATAAATATCAGAGGTTTAAGTAGATCTTCAGAGAAATATTTACCTAATTAAGAGAACAGTCACTTTTAAGCACCTTGGGAAAATCACTGTATTTAAAAACATTGTAAAAATGCAGAGTGGACTGAAGGTGAATCTGCTGCTCGGCTTTTCGTGGAGTTACAGGAGGTCCTGAAAATAGACAGTAGTTGTGTGTACCATGAAGTAAGTGTTGATTTACCCAGTGCCTCATGAACTAGGAACACTTCAGCAGCATCAGTTGGAAAATAAATCCCAACAAGTACAGCATCTACCCTTTCCACCAATAGATTCCAGCCATGCCTATGTATTTGTTTTGCTCCTTGTTAATTTCTTTTATTGTCTGTAAGTACTTGATGTCGAATTGGTAAGAGCGACTGTTAAAGGTTTAAGAATATCATGATTCCATTTAGCTGCCCATCTAGATAGGCTAATTACATATCCTTTTACTAAAGCAAGAACTGGGCAGGTTAGTTTTGGGCACTCTGTGAACCTAGAAGTAATAAGAGTAAATGCCTTTAAAAACATCTCAGTGTATTTTATTTGTTTGTTTGTTTATTTATTTTTGGTACGGTGGGATCAAACTTGGGACCTTGAGTTTATGAGTCAGGTGGCGGAACCCCTGAGCTAAATCCCCTGCCCACAGTGTATTTGACTTTAACACCCAATTACCCAGCTATGTAATTTTCTAGTACATGACTATTGAGGGATCCGATTTGTCAGATTTTTTCAGTGTAAGTTGTATGTGGAAGATAATACATTTTAATCTGTTTTCTCATATTTTAAAAGTTTTTTATTTTTTTAATTAATTAGGATTCTGGTGATGTACTCAGTGGTAGAGCGCTTGTTCAGCTCATGATCCCTAGGTTTGGTCTCCAGGATGGCAAAATAAAAACAAAAGCAAGTTTTATTTTTTTTTTTAAAGCTCACTTTAGATCTTTTGTTTTCTTCTTTCTTCCTTCCTTTTCTCCCTCCTTCCTTCCCTCCTCTCTTTCTCTTTCTTTCTTTTCCTCCTTCCCTCCTTCCTTCCTTCCCTCCCTCTCTTCTGTATTTCTCTCCCTCCCCTCCCCCCCTCCTCGCTCTTTCCGTACTTGGGATCGAACTGAGGACCTTGCACTTGCAAGGCAGGGGTGTAGATCTCATCCAGAGAGGGAAATAGTAAGTCTTTGCATACTGCTCTTTCTTATTTTTCTATGGTGGTTTTTCTTATCTCAGGAAAAATAATTCTGATTAATAGTAATAGGTAAATACTATTGGGAATTAGTGAATTAGAGAATGCTTAAAAATACCATGATCTGGAATTCTTGTGTATTTCTTTTGGGAATGTAAAATTATACAGCTGCTGTGGAAAACAATTTGCAATGCATCTGAAATTCAAACAGAATTATCATATGGTCTGGCAATACCATTCCTAGGTAATATACCCAAATAAAGCAGGAACTCAAACAGATATAGTACTTCCATACTAGTGTTTATAGTGACATTCAGAATATTCAAATGATGAGAATAACCTGTGTTTATCAACAGACGAACTGAAACAAAATGTGGTGCAGACCTAACAATGGAATATTATTAACTACGAAAAAGAATGAAAATCCAGTACACATTACAACATGTTCATAGAGACAGAAAGCAGAATACAGTTTACTAGGGGGCAGGAGGGAAAGTGGTGGAGAAGATAATGTTTAATGGATATAATGTTTCTATATGTTGTGATAAAGCTCTAGAAATGAACAGTGGTGATGGTTGCACTGCATTTTATATGTGATCCTATGAAATTGCACACCTAAAAATGGTCCAAGTGTGAAGTTATTTGTTGCATATATTTTATGAAAATAAAATGCAAAAAAATATTGAAGATTTATCCTGCACAGTCTCCATTTGCCTCTGCTTGCTCCATGTGCATCTACTCCAAAACGTATGCAGATGTAGTTGTGTAGTTATTTTTTTCTTACCTTTATATTGTAGTGTAAAGGCAGATTCCCCTTAGGTCATTTTCTTTTGTTGTTGTTGAAATCAAGAGTGTTTTCTTTCATTTTTTTTTTTTTTGGTACTGGGGATTGAACTTGGGTCCTTGTGCTTGCAAAGCAGCCGCTGGAACCACTGAGCTAAATCCCCAGCCCTAGAGTGTTTTCTTAATAACTGTCTCAAACTAAGAGGAAGCAGTTTAAAAGTAGACCTCTGAAGGAAAAAAAAGTATTTTAATATTTCCATGAATCATGTAATTTATTAAAATCCACAGCTATGTAAGCACACATAGTCAGGAACAAAGACAATCTGCCCCAAATCTAGGTAAGCCATGCAGATTCAGGGACTAGATGTATGATCAGAGTGGTCACATTTTCTAACCTTTAAACATTTTATTCACTTTTGTCATCTTTAGTATTTGAAAAGCTTTCATTTCCATGAAGAGAAATGATCAAAATCATCTCATTATTCAGGTTGAAATGCATTAATGCCAAAGTTCTTCACTTCCTTAAACTGTAAAACCAAGTGTAGGAAAACAATAGTGAAGATAAATATGTAGTGTTTGTTTTGTTCAGCTGAATTTGTCACTGGCATCTAATAACTGCACGGGGTTTCTGTTCCAAGGGTTTATTTTATTTTATTTTTTTTGGTTCCGGGGATTGAACTCGGGTCCTTGTGCTTGCAAGGCAGGCCACCGAACCTCTGAGCTAAATCACTGGCCCCTTATTTTTTTAAACATTTTAGCATTTCAGGTATTTCTTCTCGAGTTCATTTGGATCACTCAAAAGATGGGGCAAGATTTTCATTAAATAATGGGATATAAAACTGAAACATATGTGAAGTATGTGTTAGGAATACTGAAAATAGCAGATAAAAATGCTGATGGAAAAGTTCACATTCATGTACCAAGAAGTTTCAGGAAAAATTGTGCATCATGTACCATCATAAAATATTTGCCATCTGTTTATGAACTCTTGGAAAACAGTATGAAGTTACAAGGGTGTGATGGTAATGTGTATTCTCTATAGTTTTTTTTTTTTTCTTTTTTGGTACCGGGGATCGAACTCAGGCCCTTGTACTTGCAAGGCAGGCGCTGGAATCACTGAGCTAAATACCTGGCCCTCTAGGTGTTTTTTTGGTACATAACTATATTTATTATATACTGCCTTACTGTTTATCGTAGATAAGTATTGCTATGTAAACAAATGGCTTGATATAACTACACTAGGTGACCATTTATACCATGATTGATTGATTTTTGTGGCCTTCTCATTTCTGTGGAAGTAGCATCGTCATCAAATGATATCAGAAGCTACTGAGTCATGGTATCCTTATTGAGGAGAGATGTGAAGAATTGTTAACATTGTGTTTATGGAATACTGTATTGATTATGGCCCACTTAGAGAAAATGACCCATTTTCTTCTTTACATAGCTTCATTGTGTTCCAGAGTCATTTTAGATAATTCATCATTTTTGTAAATTTTTTTCTAACACTATCTGTAATTGTCAGAACATTGGTCCTCTTCAGCATTGCCTGATTGTCACCTTGTTGTTTTTACTTGAATATAGGGATGACTGTTTAGTTCAGAATTTTCACATTTGTCCCGTGGTTAGATTCCCAGGTTGAGTTTAAAATGAGTTAATCTCTGAAGCATGGGCTGTGGTGTAGACAATTTTGTGTTTCCATACTTTTCTCTCATGGGAGGGAGCTAATAAATATTTAATTAAACAATTTTAAAAAGGAATGAGTCACCTGCAATGCAAACCCAGTTTTTCATTTATTGTCATTTTAAAGAAACGAGAGGTCTCCGGAGGGGATGTGTACACTTTTCATGTTTCTGTTAGATTTCTAATTGATTTAAAAAGTTTGAGAAAGTAGTGTTTCCTCCTTTCCTCCCTTCCCTCTTTCCTTTTCCTCTTTTCCTTTCTTTCTTTTTTGTTTTTTGTTTTTTGTTTTTCTGAGACAGGATCTCACTGTGCAGTTCAGGCTGGTCTTGAATTCACTATATAGGCTGGTCTCAAACTTTTTGTGATCCTCTTGATTCAGCTTTCAAGTGCTGGGATTACAAGTGTGTGCTTCAATGCCTGGCTCTCCCTTTCCCTTCTTTCCTCCTTTCCTTTATTTTGGGACAGCTCTTGTTATATTGCCCAGACTGGCCTCAGACTGGCTGTCTTCTAGCCTCAGAACCCCAACCTCAATAGCTAGCTGTGACCCTAGCTTGTAGCTTCTGTGTCCATTCTCTAACAATATGATCCTCAATTATTAATGTTTTGCTTATTTGTTGTTGGAATCAGCTGAGGGAATTATGAATTCAGATAATTTTTTTAAAGGAAACTTTTCCAGAGATTTGTGGTGGTTTTAAGTGATCCTTTTATAGTAAGTTTTTAGACAGAGCTATTAAGGGACAGGGAACCCACCTTCCCCCATGTGCCTCACGATGGTATCAGAGGCATGCCGGGAGTTGATTCTGCTAGACTACTGGCCAAAATGTTGTTAAGGTAAACTAAGCTGTGGAGAAAAAGTCAAAGAGCCTGCCATGGAAAGAATTTGAAAAGAATGACCTCTGCTATTTGTAGATGGAGTTAAAGCCTGTCTGATAAGAGAAGAATCTCCTGAGCTTGTTACAGGGCTGTGTATTTGAGGTAGGAGGCATAAGGCTCTTATTCTTTAGATCTGGAATGGAATCTGGGAATCTTTATTTTATTGAGTGTTTCAGATGAAATGTTAAGTTTGGGGAACTCACATGAGAGGAGTTGGCCATTTTTGGTAATCCTTAAAGCTCTTTG
Source organism: Fukomys damarensis (assembly GCF_012274545.1). NCBI lineage: Eukaryota > Metazoa > Chordata > Mammalia > Rodentia > Bathyergidae > Fukomys > Fukomys damarensis. Next base: position 33,155,582 of record NW_022900924.1, read on the forward strand.
ATCTAATGGCTGGAAAGGATTGAGTCAGAGTACTTAGGAGATCAGAGGACATCGGTTAGGAATCAGAGCATAAATGAAAGGTTCAGTCATAGAAAGTTTTTATCATCCTTTTGTGTGTGTGTGTTAGAGGTTGGATAAAATAATGGCCAGCCTTTGACATTTTTATATAGAAATGAGGTTATTTACATACTGTGCTTCCAAACACTGACCACAAGTCCGAGGTAAAGTGTAATCGTAGTGACCAACAAGTTTTTAACTCCTACCACTTTTGTGTAAATATGTATTCTATCCATGTGTATATTCAATATATGTCCACTAAAATAACCCGAGAAGGTAGATATTATTTCTTTTTTTCCCATAGGTGTTTCTAGTGTCTACAGCAGAAGCTGGTTTATACCATGTGAATCAAAGTTTAGATGTTCTCAGAAAGATGTTAGAAAACTTGACAGTGAACTTCTTCCATGGTATCACACTGGTTGTCAGTAGTTCATGTTAATTATCCCAGTTGTATCTGCAGACTTGGCACAGTGTCTGTGTTCTGAAGTAGCTGTATGAACTGAGAGGCCAGGTACTAACAGCTTTAATGTCTTCCACGAACTCAGCCTGTCTATTGCCCGGAACCCTGAAATTTATTTTTGATAGAATAATAATATTCTGGACATCTCTCAAGAGGGAAAATTTCCTAGATTGTTTTCTGTAATAGCAATTTAAGCTAAGAATGAGAGAAACCAGAGAACAAAAGTATATTCATAGAAATTAATGTGTAAGAAACTTAATACAATGAATAGGAAAAGTTTGGAGCAGTTGGTTAAGAAATGGTAGTGAATTTCAAAATTATTCAGACACTTTAAAAAGCTATGACAGTCCTATCACTCATTAGTAATATGGTTTTGTTCATCCTTGGTATGTTTAATTTGTATAGAGTAAGATGCTGTACTTGTAATTTGTACCTGGAAATGCAAGCCTTATTCCTAATGCTAATTGTTTCTCTCCTTAGCAGTATGTGTTGGTTTGGGTTGTTTCACAGGCAGCCAAGGGCCGGGATGAGCATAGAACTGACTGGAATGGGTCTCAGAGTAGCTCCTGTGGTTAATTAAAGGTGACCTCAGGATTCAGAGGAGCCCTGTGCTTTCCCAGACAGCCTGGGCTAAACCTGGGTAGCTGGCAGCTCTGAATGCTTCCTTTGTTAGAAGTCATTTAGCTTTCTACTCCATCTTCAGAAAGTGAGTGTGCTCAAGGTGAGTTAAGGACAGGGCTCTTAAGAGAGGCCTGACTTGTTTCTTTCCTTGTGTTTGTGTGGAGTGGTATAGACAGAGACCAAGTGGAAAGATAGCCTCCAAGACTGACTCCCTCAAAAAGCAGTTCCTTGGTTCCTCACAGAAATGTTCCTCAGGGTCCAGAGGGGCCTCTGGGCTTCTCTGGAGATTTTTTTTTCCTTCAGAGTGGTGAGGATTGTTAGAACTGCCTTTCTTTGTCTCCTTTAAATGACAAGAAATCCACTAGCAGGCAGCACCCTCAGAGATGTGGTCCTTAGTGCTGGTCGGGGTGAGGAAGCCTTTGCTTGTCTCAGCTCTTAGGGCTTGCCGATGGTGGATTCCCATGCATCATGATGCAGGCGGAGGTTCAGACTCATTTTTAAGAGTATTTAATTAAAAAAAATCGATTTTACACCTTAAGATGTGTAAAGAAATTACATTTATTGAAAGGGAAACAGTATATTTTAATATTAGGATTTGAGTGTTTTATTTGCTTATGGTTATTTAAAGTGATTTGAACTCACTTCTGTCTTACATTGTTTTTACCACCTTCACCAAAAAGTAGAGATTTAATCAATTTTCTGTACGAGATAGTAAAACTTGGCTACATATAAAGGATGACCAAAAAATAAGTGAATATTTAAATAAAAAATATTTATTGCAGTAGGAAGACACATTGCCAATAATTCTTCTTGAAACCTTCCCCCTTGCTTTGAACACTTATCCCATCGTCCTCGCTGCTTTCTGAAGCAGTTCTGAAAGTCTTCTTTTGTGTCTTGATGAGGTAGGGGAAAAAATATGGTGAGTGCTGCTGCCAAGTGCCATCCAGTGGAAAGGAAGGCTTGTAAAGATGTTAGTGTGTCTCGTTCACCTTGTCACCAGGTCTGGCGTGGAGTGGCTTCCCCAGGGTCGGAATAACCACGAAAGGTAAACACACTGCACTGATTCAGGACGTTGAAGCAGCCGTGACACCGCGACTGAAGACACTCAAGGAAAAGGACTTCCAGACTGCTTCAGATGTGGCAAGAACAAGGGGATACATATTTGGAGACAAGGGGGCATATTCTGAAGGGGATTAATGGCAGCGTGACTTTTGCTGTAATAAGTGTTTAAATTTAAACGCATATATTTTGGTTACACCTTGTGTGTACAATTATTTTTGAGGAAATTATTACAAATCAGAAGTTTTAAGTTTCTTAGGAAGTAAGTTAATATTTTTAAAATGCTGTTTTCTTTAAAGGAGGTGGAAGAAAAAACAACATTTTTTGTTTGTTTGTTTGTTTGTTTTGGTACCTTGGTACCAGGGATTGAACTCAGGACCTTGAGCTTTCGAGGCAGGCAATGGAACCACTGAGCTAAATCCCCGGCCAAGAAATAACATTTTTTGAAGCTTATATTTTATTTCAGGCTTTATCAACACATAGTTTAAATTGCCATAAAACTTCCAACATCAGTGAAAAAAATCCAATTATTTACTGATTTTTTTGACCTAATTTTAACTTCTCTGTGTGATAACTAGCTTTAAGTAGATGGTAATGATACCTGTAACAACCTGTATAATTCACCCCCCACCCCTGGGGTGGGGGATTGAACTCATGACTTTGTGTTTGTGAGGCAGACACAAGGCAGGCACAGTGGCACTGCCCACTGAGCTACTTCCTGAGCCCCACAACCTGAATAATCTTAAAACATAGCTTTTTAGCTTTTACCATTTACTTGTTACATTCAATTTGAAACAATGTCACTTCCTGTTAATGTTTTACCTCCCAATTCTCTTGAATTAGTTCACTGTACTTAGAAGCTTCTTTAGAACTTTCAGAGCATGGTAGTTGGTGAAGAGAAAGAATAGAGGAATCAAATAAATTTCTCTAATAGATTATTTTAGCTTCATTTAATTCAGTGTAATGTTGGGCCACAGTGTTTGCCATCCACTTTCTAGTTCTGGAAGATCTTTTTCCTTTTTTTTTTTTTTGGAGGAGCAGGGGCAGTAGGAGTGAGCAGAGGGAGTAGACCTCAGCTCAGGCAAGTTTGAGACCCTTTTACCCAAATTTCTAACTGGTTATGTTGTTCCATCTCTGTGTTTTTCTCCTGAAAGGAATTGTTAGGAGTACTTAGCTTATTGTAAGGGTTTGAACAAATGCATAGTAAGTGATAGCTTCTACTTTAAATTTCCTTCGTTTTACTGTGAGCCTGCAGAGTGTTTTGTTAGATGTATTTCTTAATGGGACGATAGTTATTTAAAAAAAAACAAACCTGTTTTAAAAAAAAGTATGTTGTCTAGTCATGGGTTTTGTCTTGCCCTCTCCATTGACTCCTTGAGTGTCCTCCTTGTTCAGGTGACTGCTTTGCAGCTCTCCCTAAAGTCATACTTGAGCTGATTTCCTTAGTAAGGTAGTATGGACACAAAATGAAATAATATGCACAGAAACACTTATGAGAGTAAAAGCTTGCCTGAATGCCTAGCTGTACTTCTTTATGACAAGTGCCACTTCTACCAATATTTTTCTTCCTCTCTGGCCCTTAAAGAGAGGTTGTCTCTTTTAAAGTAGATATATGACAGCTCTGCTTCCTCTCCAAAGTCTAGGATCAAAGGAAGTTGTAATAAAGGAGAATCACTCCCTCCCATTCCTTCTCCCTTTTTGTGGATGTCGTTTCTGTTTTAAGAGAGATCAAGCCGTGACATTAGTGGGTGAAACCGTGGGTTCCCAGGGCCTGACTCTCATCTCTCAGTCCCCCTCAGACGGTGTTCTTCATCTCTGTATAGCGTCAAGACACCTCTAAGGGCAGCAGTGCCTGGCAGGTTAAGACCTGGAAGTATTTAAATCTTAACCACCTTTGCTGTTCATCGGTTGGTTGTTCATTTCTTTAAGCAAATAGAGAATGTTTGGCAGAGGTACCAATAAATAGAGTAGTCTTCTCTGTTTTGGAAGTGCTTGGACCACTCCAGCATCTTGTAAATTCAAAGCATAGCTCCACAAAAGCAAAAGAGATGAGAATCAAAACTTGAGTTTCAGTTACTTGTTTACTGGCAGTTTTTTCCCCCCTAGACAAACACAGTTGAATGGAAAGGATAATAGAGGTTGGAGTTTGTCTTGCTAAGCGAGTGAATGAGCCAGTGTTAGACCTTGATGGTGGGACGAAAAGTAATGTCCACTTTTTTTTTTTTAAACCAGGCAATCAATGCAGGCTAACTGATGAAAATTAAAGGTCAGTTTCTTGAGAGCCCCACCTCAGTGCAAGCCTTGGGCCATGTTAATAATGGCAATCCCATTATTTTCTTACAGTAGGCAGGAAATGCTATCTACACCCATTAGATTTGTTTGAGTGACCCCTGGCTGGAAATGAAGAAAACTTAATTTTCTGACTTGCAGAGAAAAAATAAAAAGCATCGTACAGTTAAAAAAAAAAGTCATACAGTGCTGCATAGAGGTTAACTTTTGGGCTGGAATAAGAGGAGTGTCATTTTTTAAAAATTTGAAATTCTTAATCTTGATTCTTGGGACATTTGACTGTCACCTGCATTGAAATCATGAGTAGATATGTGGAAGTTAGGGGAATGGAGGAGCTTTCTTGATGAATGTCAGAACAATCCCAGTGTTGAACTTTTTTTACCACGTTTGCAAACTGCCCAGTTGCTCACATTTCCCTCTGGCTGTTGGAAAGTTGTTTGAAGGAAGTCTTTGTTGCAGCTTTCTCTCAGATTAGTTTGCTTTTTAAAAGGAACGTTGATGTTGAAGATGACTTGTATTTAGTCACTTTGTTGTTTATGTAAAACATAAAAAATTAGTGTTATTACAGAGATTAAAACATGTGAACCTGTTCTGGCATGTCATAATCATACTACCTTCAGAGTTACAGTTCCTAATTTTACAGGTAACTTGGTTTTCGCTGTTCTTTTAATGTGCTTTAAGAACGAGATCTTTAAAAAATGTCATTTTTAAAAACAAGTCAATGCCCTTTTTATATCTTTACCTATAAGCCAAAGATCTTTATTGCTATGTTCTTTGATTTATTGGATGTTCTCTTTTAAATCCTCAGTTATATAATTTATTTTAAGACACTCAGGATCCAACACATTTTCCCATGAAATATATCATGAGAGGAAGATCATAAGTTGCAGGTACTTGTATAACATCATAGGACTACCAGTGCTAGAAAGCTGATGTTTCAGTCTTTTTGTCTAGAGAAGGTAATATGTCATCCCATCTTAATGGAACTGTAGTTCATACTGAACAAAAAAACCTCTGTGTCAGCACCCTAACTTAAGGTCATGTATTCGTTTTGCATTGACTATACATACAGAGCTTATTTTCTTGCTTCCTGAAATGATATATTGGAAAAATGAGGAGCTTCTAATATCTTTGTAGAAAGTCAGCAGTGATTGAAGGGAATTTTATGAACATTTTCCTTTCTCTTTGTCTTAATTCATAAAGCCTTTAGCAGTGACCATTTTGCTTCTGACATTTTGCTTCTGGTTGTCAATGATGCCAATCAATGTTTTTCATGTTTTTTTTTTCCCATGTTTATTTGTCATTAGAAATACTTACAAGAAGCTAAACATGGAGTTCATTTTTATAAAAATGAGTATTGGCATCATAATGTATGTTTTGTAAATCATCTTTTGATGATAGCACATGACATAATACATATTTGGGGGGATACTCAACCTTTTTCAAATTTATATTTCACTTACAAAAGGATGGGCTTTCTAGTGGCCTTTTCTATAGTACAGGTCCTAGGAGCCATAGACCCTCAATGATTTTTTTTTTTTTTTTTTGTGGCTGTTTCTGAAATTTGGACTCAGAATTCCAGATACTAATTGTGCCCCATGATGTGGGGTGTAGGGATTCTGAAGCTTATATACAAATACAGAGTAAAAGGGCTTTGAAAAGCTTTTCTTGATATGTAATGGGTGTTTTCGAGTCAGATTTTTTTTTTTTTTTTTGCTATCCATGCTTGAACTCCAGACCTTGTGCTTGTGAAGCAGGTGGCGGCACCGCTAAGCTAAATCCCCTGCCCAGGAGTCAGTTTTGATCTGAAAAACTATTTTCTTGATTGAAAGTCTTAAAAGTCATTGTGTGCATTATTAATTGACTAACCAGACTTTTGTAGACTGAGCTATGTATTTGAAATGTATGTGCTGTGTTTAAATTTGGCAAGAAGTCAGGGCACAGACACAAGTTATGCGTTATTGTTTATTTTTCTAAGTCAATAACGCAATTCGTTTCACCATGGAAAAGTAATCATGGAACACATTATACTTGATAACCTATATAAACTAGGTTAACCTTTATCATAATGGCAGTTTTTTCCAGGATGTTGACCGGATGATTGTGTGTAAGGGTGTTTATAATCTAGTGAGTTAAAACTTTTAACCAAATAAAGGGCATGTATCATGTATGCCTGTGGCTGTCCTTTTGAATTACTTGTTTAGTGAGAACCTTCATTTTGAAATGTTTCAAACCAGTTGGGCATCTTCAGCTTAAGGGAATACATATTTGGGTTTTTACAGGCATGTGACAGCTCAGCCAGTAGTCAGTTCCGGTTAGTGAGAAGTCTTTGGTGCTAATTGACTGGTACTGATTATGTGCCTGTGTTCTGCAGAGTATACTTCCATCATGAAGTGACAGACCCGGTAGTGAACAGGGAGCATTGCCAGTCAACAGTTCTCTAATGCTCTCTTTCAAAATTTTCATGACTTGATCTTTAAACCACTGAATAAGTATAAGTAATAAAAGATGGTGGGTTTTAATTTAAAATTGTAGACTTTTTTTTTCCATGTCAGTCCCATTGCTCTGGGGTGGTGGTGGTAGTGCTGTTTTCAGTTGCAGTTGGCCTTCCATCAAGAGTTTGGTGGGTGGAGTTAGGGCTCCTTCTGAGTTGATAATCTACCCAGGCCTTCCTTCTTGTCTCCTAGGTCATAAGGCTGATACTGTGGTGAGAGAAAGCCATCAAGTATGGGTCTCTTCGTACTTTTCACTTCTCCTTTAGAAGAGGTAAAAGCTTAGAGGAACAGTTGAGTTACATGAACCAGTACTGAAGTTCAGTTGAGTTTGAGCATGACTGTAAAAGTGGCAAAAGGAAAGACAGGGAGACTTCTGAGTCCTCTGTGTGTCTGAAATATAAATTCCTTGAGGGGAAGCACCATGACTTTCTTGTTTTTTTATGTACAGTGTCTGGCAAACAGTGTTTGGTGAATGAATGTCTCAATGATAGATCAAGATATAGGTTATTTTGACATTGAGATGCCTTGTGTTTTTTCAAGTTATAGTCTGATTCCATTTCTAGAGAGCATATGAATTTTTTTTTTTTTTTTTGGTATTAGGGACTAAACTCAAGGTGGTTGTTTTGTATTTTTTTCCTCCTTTTAAATCATGAGACAGGGTCTCATGAAATCACCGAAGTGGTCCAAACTGGGCTTGAATTTATGAAATTCATGCCTCAGCCTCCCAGATTACTGTGAAAGTACATGAAATTTTCAACTATATGCAATGTCTGAGATCACTGAAAGTATGTGTAAATAGAAGGATTTTTATTACTTAGTCAAAGATTATTGTATTATAGGTAACAGAAACCTATTCAAATTAGTTTACTCAAAAAGGTCCAATTTATTGGAGAAAAACAAGGGCAGGCAGTGTTCTAGATTTCAAATCACTGGGAACCAAGGTTGCATTTCTTCTTTCTCTCTTCCCTTGTGAATTTAATTCTGGAGGCTTCTCAACTCATAAAGTTCTATTTTAAGTCTTTCCTTGCAAAATGGCCTAGTTTTACTTTACTTTTTAATAGTGAATTTTAAAGGTATGGATGATAGGTATATTGTTTTAGAGCTCCTGTGAAGCAAATTCCTTTCCAGTGTGTCATCTACAGTTTGTGGAAAGAAGACTGAAGGAGGAATGACCACCATTCAACAAAACAGTGTTCTGTGTTTTCCTGTCTTTTTTGTTTCTTTTTAAAAATGAAATGAGGTAAGACATGGGCGACTTGATTTCTTCCATTAAATCATCTCATAAACTGTATCCAGTCCATTAATTTGCTTTGTTCAGTGGACAGGAAATGGTTATATTTGAACATGTTACACAATCTTAATGAACCAATGGAAGCAAAGAGATCTTTACTCTTTTTTTTCTAGCAGTAGCCTTTGGTTCTACAAACTAATGTATGATGCATGAGCCTGCTAACTGGGGGACTCTTACTAAAACAATATAACTTTTATTTGTCAGACTGCCTGTTTAGGGATACTGAGAAAAGTGTTTCTAAGAGATCATCAGGCTTGTGCTGAGTGAGAGTCTGCAGTTTTACTTCCTTCGTAATGCTTTCTTAGACAAGAAACAAAATAATGTCCTAATGTTGGTCCCTGCCCAGCGTTACTGTGAAGTGATCACTCCACATTCCCTCCTGCCCCAGCACCCCCATTTGTTATTAATCTTACCAGTCTAAGGTATTTTGTATAGCAGCCCAGTTCAAAGGTGCCTTATTATATGTTTTATTCTTTTATTTATAATCTACTTGCAGTTTAATTTTATAATCCATACTGAGCTACTGTTTGCTCAGTAAAACTCCTTATAGGATAAGATAGTGTTTTATTGCTAAGAGCAGCTTCAGAGGTAACTTTATTTTTTTGAACCCTGCAAAAAATATTTATAAGATGTCCATACCATTGCTGGTTGATATCTTTATACTCAGTATGCTCCCAGGGAAAATTATCAAATTTAAGCTCCTAAATTTTCAAGTGGCTCTTGCTGTGATTGCTGTATTACAAGAAATTGGTTTTAGGCTTTACAGATTTTATATATATATATATATATATATATACTTTAAATTTCTTTATTTTTTAATTTTTTTTGGTACTGAGGATCGAACCTGGGTCCTTGCACTTGTGAGGCTGGTGGCCGAACCACTGAGCTAAATCCCTGTCCCTACAGATTTATATTTTTGGCAGGGATATTGAGAGATTTGTTTTCATTCACCATTGCTCTACTGTACTACCCAGTGCATAGTAGGCTGTTTCTCTGCTATACTGGATGACAAAAGTGATCCTTTTGGTCACTGGGATTTACAAAGAAGTTGCCACTAATTTTCTAAATCACTGTTGATTTAAAATTCAGCTGTGTGGCCTTGTCTCTGTGGTCATCTATGTGACCTCTGCATTTATTGCAGCTTTATGGACATCTCAGTCCCTACAGCAAACAGAGTCAAAATTTCTTGTGGGCTTCCATGAGCCATTTCTGAAATAATAGTGGCCCTATGTAGGCTTTAGCCTAGTTCAGAGATGATTCTTTTTAGTGCAACTTACAGAACATCCTACTTCCTATCTGTGAAACAGGGTAATAAGATCATATATAAAAAAAAGCCTGCCTTGTGTAGAAGTGACATGATCGCTCTTTAGTTTTGAATATTGAAAAGTGGGCAGATTTATTTGGAAGCACTTTGTTTTTACTACATGTGTAAAACTCCAGGGAGCATTGAATAGGATATGAGGTGCTCCCTTTGGCTGTGCATTAGCAAAGTGGCAGTTACTGATCTGTCATTTACTTTGAAAAGGAATTACAAAGTTTTGGCCTTATGCCTGGAGTAGCTCCAGATGGTCAGAAAAGATTTCTGTGTTGAAGTCAGAAAGTATATTGCAGTGATAGAATTGGGCTTGCCATGTTTATATTAGAACACTGGCTTCCCACTTGATCTCTCTGTGGAGAGTCCCCCCTCCTTCCTTCCCTGCTTTCTACTTCTTCCCAATATTTGGAGTATGTATTTAGTGCTAGTGATGCAGAGGTATGAGATGTGGTTAACACAGTTTCCTCATAAACTTTAGATCCCCCCAAAATTTAGTGTCTAGTAGGAAAGCACAAAGGTTTGGAAGGTGGAAATGTATAGAGATCATTCTAGGTGATTTGGGAGTTTAGGTCAGAAGCTTCATTCGGGTTATGTGTGCTTTTCTGATAATCTCGCTGTTAGCCCCTAACTATTATTTAGTAGTTTTCCTTACTTCATCTTTTCACGTGTTTCCCCACAGCTCTGTGACCACTAGGGTTACGTTGAAGTTTCCATGTCCGGGGTGGGTAGAAGGTGGGTCTGGAGAGATGCACAATGAAGGGGGATGGTACTAGTCAACAGTTGTCACGTTTAGCTGTTTTGGGCACTAGAGCGTCTTTGAAGTTGTGCACATAAACTTGTGTTCCCTCCTGTCAACCATGGAAGGGGAATGAGGTGAATCTTATTTTTTGGATGAGAAAACTGAGATTCAGGGAAGTAATGTTTGCCCTAGGTAACAGCTAGGAAACTCCCTTCTGCAGTGTGCTCACATTTAATTTTGGAGACATTTACTACAACTTTCCTGCTTTTTCAGGGTAGCGGAGATTGCAGGCTTCAGGAAATAAAGCTCATTTTCCTTTGGGAAACTTGGCTTGTATGGTAAAGCTTGGTCACGAGGCTCAGATTAAGACCTGATCCTGTCTTCTGCTGTGCTGCTTTCAGTTACTTCTGTGGTTATTGAGTAACTTGGGGAGTTGGAAGAACATTAACAAAGTTTTTTGTTTTCAAAGAAAATGCAGCCAGCACATGGGGAAGTGACATTAAATTGCATATTTCATCCTGGAATTCTTTTCTCTCTTCTGAGATTTTGATATATAAATTGAAATAAATTTTTAACATTCCTTAAGTTTAGCGATAATATTCTTAATTGGTTGCAAGGGTGTTTGACACAGGTAACTCTTGAAGCATCTTTATTGAAACATGTAAAGACTTTTTGTTGTTGTTTAGTAGCAGGTATATACTATCCTTTATGGTGGGCTTTTGGAACTTGAACTATTTTACCTGTTTCACAGAGTGTAGCTTTTCTTGAGCTCCTATTTTAGGTGGAGTGGTGTATAAATGGGTCTTTTTTCTTATGCCAACGTAAGATTTGGTCACCAGTCTCTACCTCACCCAGTCTTCCATGAGTTATCCAAATCCTCCACTAGGCTTTTATTGTTTTGTTTCACAAGATTATCTCCTAAAACTTCCACTGTTTAGGTATTACTCAGGCAATACTAGTATTTTTCTGTATAGATTACATGGCATTGTGATTAGTATGTGAGTTCCTCTGGAACTGCATCTTAAACTATAGGAATGGCTAGTTCTGATTGATCTGATTGATGTGCTTTTTGAAGTCATACTACCGTTTTGATGAGAATGATGAAAGTGGTGTGGAGGTAAATTTTTCTGGCATAATGTAAATTGGGTGTGTGACATTTTTTTCTGTATTGACAAAGGCGCTGAACTGGGACTCCGCTTTCTTTCTTTGTTGTTACTTTACTTGACTCACTTATTAATGAAACATTAATGCAGTTATTTAAAAAGAACTATAAAATAAATATACATTTAAAAATGTTTTTTGTATTAAAAAAAGACAATTACCATGAATCATAGAGCTACAGTTACATCAAGGGTTTCCTATATGAAAGGATGTCCCTAGTGGGTTTTGGGTATAGTCTTTCAGCTGGATCTGTGGAGTAAAATGTCATTGGCCTAAAAGAAATATACTTAACAGGGCTATTAAGTGTCTGTAGAATTTTTTATTTTCTCAGGGAATTGTGGTCCAGAAGTTAGTACTACAGAACAGGTGCTTTCATTGACATGGAGGATCCAGTTATTTTCCCTACTACTTACTCTTAGAACATATTAAATATGTTTTAGGGGATTCCCTTCTTGCTTGTTTTGAAGAGACTTGCTCTGGGAATTAATAGTGCAGTATTTGTTTCTCTTGGGAGTAGAGGGCTTTTAGGATATCTTCTGTTCCTTCTGTGGCTGGCCCACAGGACAGTGGCCAGCTTGCTGCTCAGGCAGCAGACTCTCTGTCCCATTGCCTGGGTACCTCCCTGACAGTGCCTCTACCTCAATCCATGGGTGCTCACCTGCTTTTACATTTCATCACTATCAGGTCTGTCATGGTGGAATTTACCCTGTAACCTCTGTGTTAGCTTTCCGTTACCATGACAAAATATACCTGAGAAAATCAGCTTCAAGAAGGGAAGATTGGTTTTGTCTCATGGTTTTGCCCCATGGTCAGCTGACTGTTTTGTTTCTGATATGTGAAGAGGTAGAACATCATGGTAAGGAGCATGTGGTAGAAACAAAGCTGCTCATCCTACAGGAAGCACAGAGAGAGAGGGGAGAGGGGGCCCACTGTCCCCTTCAAGGGCATGCCTTCCATGATCTGAATTCCTTCCACCAGGCCCCACTTTTTAAGGTTGCACCACCTCCCAACATCACCATGTAAGATCCAAACTACTACAGTCACTGTAGCTCTTCTCAGGGGCTTCTGTTTTGTCATCTGTGCTTTGTCTTTAGTTAGTTACTTATCTCTTCCCACACTGAGCTCCATTCTGGGCCCTGCCAGAGGAATTGTAGGCTCATCTTTTGTGTCCCTCAGGGCAGAGATGATGCTGTGGGATGTGACACTGATCTAAGAAGCACAGGAAAGTAGAAAATGAGAAGTGAACACCTGCTCTAGACTCTCAGTACTTGTCCCCTCTGATTCCTTAGACATTTTGCTGAAGTTTTCTATGTAGTTGCTTTCTTCAAAATTGCTGATTAACTCTGGGCCAGAATGTTTTTTGTTTACTCATTTATAATGAGAATAAAAATGTTTTGTAGGGAAATTTAATCATGATAACAAACCCAGACTGCTCCTAATGTGCCAGAGACCGCCATGTTTTACGTGCATTTCTTTGTTCCCTCTTCACAGCTTGGTTGTTGGTGGTGCATTATCACCTTGACTTAGTGAATGAAAAAACTGAGGCACTGAGAAGAAATCTCGCCTAAGGTTAATCCTAGACAGTTATGGAGTCAGGGTTTGTTCCCAGTTGGTAGTAGTCTTCAGTCAATTTGTGTGGGATAGGAAAACATCACCCCCTGCCCGCTATATCATTTTTCCTTTGTAATTATTTCCTGTGTTACACATTCTTCTGTTGTTAGTTGGGTCAGCCTCATACTTTTGGGGAAGAAGGTCTCTCTGTGATTTTCCTTGACCTAAAACTGCCTAGTGAGATGTGCTAGCTCAGCTAGTCAGTTTCTGCCTTTGCTTCGCTGGAGTGGGGAGAAGGACCTTGGGAAGGGGAAGGTCATGTAGGACTCTGGAGATGTCCTTGTTGGTGGTGACTTCATTGGAAGAGTTTTAAATATCTTCATGAGATCGAATCAGAAATTTGTGGCTATTTGATGTTTGCTGGCAAAGTAGCTAGAGAGAGCACATATTTCTATTAAGACAAAGGTTGAGATCTTCCAATATTAGTGAATTTGACAAGTTATTGTTGCATGCCTTGGGCTGATTGGCTCGCTTGCTTCCCTTTCTGAACTCATTAAACTCTTAGTTTTAATACGTAGCACTTGACTCTTCACAGTCTTCGACTTTTTCAGTGTACCTCAAATATGTCTTGCTCAGGCAGCTCTTACATCATCATCTCTAGGAGGGAGTGTGGTATCTGGCTAACAGTTCCATTTAGTCCACTTCTTTTAGTGTTTGTGCCTTTCTGATCTTAAGTAGAGGAATGTCTAGAAACCATTTTTAGGACTACTAAAATAGTTCACAAGCTGATGTCTTATATTTAAATAACATTGTATTTATGAAGCAGTTTTCTATGTACTGTAGTCCATATTGCATCACTCTAACAGTGACTCTGTGAAGTCAGCAAGGTGGGAACTGTCACGGAATACAGGTGCAAAAAGCTCATCTAAGCGCACTTATGCCTTGCTTAAGGGTATATCAGCAAACAGCGCAATGAGGCAACAATTCAGATTCAAGTTCCTCCCTCCCCTTTTTTATTTCCAGGGCATAGTGTTGTTCAGAATTGGCTAACTTCTAGTTAAAAATGTGTAGGTACATATCTTCTGCACTTTTGAATTTATGTAAATGTTAAAGTAATTTCTTCCTACAAACATTTTCCCAGACTATTACTGGAATATTTTGGTTTTCATTTTTATAAGAATAGAGTTAGAGGTCACTGTATTTGCCATAATTGTGTAATTTTGGATGTTATAGTGCTTATCTGAGATCCATCAGTAGTGCACAACCTCTTGATAGCTTTTTTTTTTTTTTTTCCCAAAAAAGGGCACATCTTGGGCTCAACAATTATGATATCAAAACAAGACCCACGGCTATTTCTGGAGTGTGTTAGCTAATCTACCCTGTGGGTTTCTTTTTTCCTGTGGAATTGGTAAAGAAAGAGACAAACAAAATCTAAAACCAAGTCACATGAAAGAATGAACACTCCTGTGGGCATGCAGTTGTTTGGGATCATCATAAATTCCACTTCCTGTGGTGGCTGGGAAGAGGGTGTAGCAGAATTGTATCACTGGCTACTGACTGTGAAACTGATGCATACATGCTGTGGCTTGTTGTTTTTATAGGTGAAGTTTTTTTTAAGATTGTAAGAAAACATTTTGAACATGTAGAAGTAGATCCCTCTGTACTTATCACTCAGGCTCAACAGCCATCAACTTCTGGTCAGTCTGGTTTCATGTTTGTCACTATCCAGGCTCCACTCCCTGCTGTGATGCTGTGAAGTAAATCTCAGAAGTCTTTCGTTCTTGAATATTTCAGTATTATTTTTGGGCAGGGTCTTTCAATAATGTATTTCTTCTCATTTAAAAGAAAAGTTTTACAGAAAAAAAAATTCTTTTTAAAGAATTCTTACTATGTGGGTTGGTGGTTAGAATTATGAAATTACTTATTAATCAACACAGTAGTTTGGGCTGGTAGTTGCCCCCCCTCAAATGAGGAACGTTATTAACAATAACAAACGTGCATTTTGATAGTGCTATTTTGATAGTGCTAAAAGTTAAAACTATTTCTTAGACTTGAGTTTTTTTCCTACTACTGTGTAGAAGAATTATGGTTTTTAGGTTTATATGGTTGTAATTATTAGATTTTTTTAGCTGTTTCAAACAGTCTGAATACTGTATAGTGTAACGGGCATACTCAGTAATTAATTTAGACTACTGATTTGGAGCTTCTGATAAGTTGATATTCATTTCACTTTCCACTTTAGCAGTGTATCTACTAATTACAGGTGGTTATTCAATAGAATTCTTAAGGTTTTAGAGTAAGTAAATCGATTTTATGGACTCCTGAATCTTTAGGTATATTTATATACCTTAATGCTGTGAATTTAGCCTGACTTGGAAAACCTAGAGTTATGTGTAACTTTATATGTACATTGAATCAGTTGACTCACTTTTTATTTATAATAATAAGAAAAATCAGTTAATTTTTATTCATTCTAGGTGAAGAGCCTACTTTGTGAAAAGTAGTGAGGCTTGGCTCACTTTGGCTAATGTATCTTATTTTGCTCTAAGTGCTCTAGCATAGCATGTCACACACAGATGGTTACAGTGTGGAACACAGCAAGGCAGTTACTAACTAGCAAGGGTGATGATCATTTTGTCAATGTTTTGAAGCATATTGTTGGGTTTTGTGTAGTGCTTGCTGTTCTGAGCACTTGTGTATTAATTCAGTTAATCCTTATCTCAGTCCCATTAGGTGTTACAATTGTCCTTGTTTTATACATAAGTACCTGAGGCTTGGAGGTGAAGTAACTGGCCCCAACCCCAATGCTAGTAATTGTTGAGCCAGGGTTAGTTAGAATTTACATTTGGCTATCTGAGTCCTGGCTCTTAACAACTCTGTGAGGGTGACATTCTTGGTTTACAAGCTAAAATACAAATATCTTATATGCCAGTAAAAGATGGCATTTTACAGCAGTTCTGTTCTATAGGAGTTCTGAAATTATGGAGCTTTGCTATCTGTATTACTCAGTATAACTCCTAGTCACTTGTGGCCATTGTGCAAGTGGAGTGTGGCTAGTATGACTGAGGAAGGGAAGTTAA
The DNA here is from genome assembly GCF_012274545.1 of Fukomys damarensis. Lineage (NCBI taxonomy): Eukaryota > Metazoa > Chordata > Mammalia > Rodentia > Bathyergidae > Fukomys > Fukomys damarensis. The sequence goes on from NW_022900924.1 coordinate 33,171,700, forward strand.
GATTTTATTTAACTTTAATTAATTTAAGTTGGACAGAGAGGTTGCAGAGTCTGTGCCACCTGGGTGAATTTCTGGAGTGCACTTTCCTGGGGTAATGACAACATCTTGACATTTTGTGACTGTCAGTATCTTGACTTCATTAAGGTCATCAATGATCATGTCATTAAATAGTAATGATATTAATGAGGGTGAAGACAGGTTTACAAATCAGGTAATTGAATGTTTGAAACTAAGACGCTTTCCCACAAAATTCCGTTTGATCACAACTTAAAGAGATCACCACCCTACCACAACTGGAGGCATCCTCTCATTAATTCCTTTGTAGCTAAGCAAAAATTGCTTTGACGTGTCCTTGTCCTTTTTAGCTTTGTGGAGTGGTTCTTTTTATAAAATGAGTCCAGTTTCTTGGTCAGCTTAACATCAAGGTTGATGACATGAAACTAAAATGAATTTGTGGTCCAGAAGCGGCCCTTGAGAAGCAAGTGCTTAGCTCTTCATCTTCCTCCCACAGTCTGCCTCCATGCAGTGTTGACAGAGTGCCTGTTTATGAAAATGCATCAAGAAACTTGGTAAAGTCAGGTTTTTATTTCAAATGAAACTACTCAAACTATGGTATTGGTGCCTCCTATAATGTGCTTTCATCTGAGCCTTTAGGAGGCACTTAAGACTAATTATCTTAATCTTTTCTTTATGTTGATGAAAAGGGCGGGAGTGGTTGTTTCCATCATACATGGTGGGACTCTGAAATGCAGGCAGGCAAAAGTCTCCAGAAGGTGGCGGGTTTTGGATCTTAGCCACTCAGCAGACATAATTAAACATGTCTCCAGTCCTCTTATTTAGCATTACCGAAACAGACGTTTTCTTTGCTTATGGGATTGAGCTGTTATCATTAGCACTGAAGTGAAGGAATTGAAGTACTCTAGCCAGGTGCTATCACTCAGCTACTGTGTTAAACACTAGGTCTGGAAGTTTGCTTTGAAAGGTTTGTATGGAGAGAAGGTTTCCTTCAAACGTTGGGAATTGGCACAGCAGTGAAGTATTTGCAACAGGCCCTGTTTGCACAGTTCTGTTTGTAATTCTCAAGGACTGTATAGCAAAGTTAGGACACAGAGCAGAGACGGGTTGTGAAAGTAGATTTGGGATATTAAGGCAAAAATATACCTTGTTCCTGCCTGTTGTAACAATTTCATTTGAAGGTGGGTAAATCATTTAGTTGTTGTAGACTTGACTTCTCCACTTGGCAAAACTACCTTTGGAATGGGAAACCAGATATCACTAGAAAGTGATTTGATTTCTAGGGAAGAGAATTATATGGTTTACTTGTGGAATGAAAGGTAGCTGTGATGGTGAGTGAGTTCCCCTATTTGATGAGTGAGCTTCATTGCCAATGAACTTTGAATTTACACATTTAACAATGATTTAAGGAGCAGGTCAGTGTTACTTAAAGGCATTTTGATGAATTAGTCATACAGGTATGCCCCCTAGTGACCTTTCCCCATTGATATGACTCTACCTTGTAGTTTGTGAATGATACCATAGTATAAGTTTACTGAGAACCTCTCGTTATTTTATAGAGAAAAATAAAATCACTTTTCTTGTGTGTTTTTCCCCCTCCTAATTCCTTCCCCAAATGACCTTAAACTGTGCTCTTTTTGGAAGCTGGGTCTTCTATCATGAATGTTGGAGAACGTTGAGGTGCATCTTCAAACAAGGGCCATATTACAGGGTAGTTACTGAAAGAAAACTTTGATTATGGTCTTGCAAAGAAATGTGTTGAAATACACTTGCCTACAAATTAATTGACATATGTTAGACTCCTTTTTTTCCAGTCACTTAATTGAAAGGAGGCCTCTGTGCTGAGGAAAGTCTTTATGCCTTTGGTTCAGTGGTGCCAAACTATGGCCTGTGACTATTGTGACTCCCTCTGAAATATCTGTCTTCACAGATAGTAGTGGTTCCAAATTTCAAGTAGGCCAACAAGTAGCCCTACTTCTTTATTTAAAGATTCTGTGGATTCTATAACTTAGCTATTTACATATATATGTACCCAGAAATATCAGATCAGCCCCACCCTTGTTCCGAGAGAGAGCAGATGTGGACCAAGGCCATGACATAACAACTGATCCAGGAACTCTTTTTAAAAAGGGAGAGTTAGCTCAAAGTTAGAACCTTACTTACAGACATCAGATTAGTTCTGTTTCATAGCATTCTCTTACTTCAGGCCTTTGCTTGCATGTCAGTAACTTGTTCTAGAATAAGCAAAGTTAGTTGTTTGTACTGTAGAATCTTGTCTTCTGGCCATGAGCATAATTTCATGGCAATTGCAGATATCTTAGTTTGCTATTTTATAGTGTCCATTATGCTATAAAGGGCTGACAAAAATAAGATAATTTAAGCCTGTTTTGAGACACATGGGAAGGAAGCTATTTCACAACTATTAGTCACGTGTAACTTGGCAGGCATAGAGCCCATTAGTGGCCACAGTCACATGATTGATTGCCAGTTGGGGACTTGCAGTTAGCATATTGCAGAACTGCATCTGGCATAATTGATGTTGTCATCCAGTGTCAAACTGTCCACCCTGTTCTACCAATTTCCTTCCAATAACAAGTTTCTTGCCTTGCATGTGTGGAGGTTTTGTGACTGTGTGTATAGTTATACAGTTTTAATGTGACCTGGTCGAAACTTTGAACGTCTTAATTTTAATAGAGCAGTTGAAAAACTGAAGGTTCATCACTTCTCCACTCTTCACTATATTTGGGAAATTCATGGGTTTCTCCTTACCAAGTTAATTAAGAGGAAGAATGATTGCCCTAAATTATGATAATTATCCTATGTCTTCAGCCTAAAAAAAACACAGGACAGAAAGGCTTCCAAAACTTAACAGTGACTTACAAACATGAAATAATAATAATTTTAAATGTTTGTTTTTGAGTTTTCATGAAAATTTGCTATGAGGAGGCATTTTATTCTTATAAAAGGGATGAAAAGTCATAAAAGTGGAGGTTAGACTAGTAGGCAATTGTATGAACAGTTCTTATCAACATTTCTACTTTGCTACTGATACTTAAAGACTCTTTATAGGGGAAAATATGGTAAGGGACATTTTGATTTCAGAGACATAAGTTTTGTATAAATCATCTAAACATGTAATTTCTTCATTTTAGTTAATGATTGTGTAATACTTATTTTGTGAAGGTTTTTTTCCCTTGTCCTTGTATCTTCTAAAACTTTGAAAGTTCTAGTTTTTCCTTAATGGAGAAGCTATTTAATTTATGATTGAATCAGTTACATTATGAATTTTAATTTATATGTATAATAATTGTATTATAGTTTTCATAAGTTATTTGTTTTAATTTTTCTTAATTTTTTGTCACGTTTGAAGTCCTAAGCTCTATAAATAGTGTAGACCCCATTATCTTTTTATGCATTTAAGTAATGAGTCAGGCTATCTGAATATACATTTGACGCTTGTCACTCTACATTAAAGAGCTTTAACTGATAGTATCCAGAGACACCATCTGTTGTCTGCTTCATTGAGTGCCAGGACCTCGTGGACAACTTCTTGACACCTTCAAGGCAGTCATCTTGTGCTAGTCATGGTGTTTCAGTTCTGTTTTTTTCCTCAACTACCAGTTTGGTTTTAGATATCTTCACTTTCGTGGTTAATGAAATGAAAGAACTGGACCAGCTGGTCACTAAAGTTCCCTTCTGCCCTTGACCTCTGTGAGTATGCATTAGCTGGGAGTCTTAAACTTTGAGAAGGAATCAGTTTACTTTTTGGTTATCTCTCATTATTATATTGAGCCCACATTGCCATGGCCAGAGCTAGACTTTTCAAATCACCATTTTCCACAAATTTTTGACTGAGACACAAAAATGAGAAACATATTTTACATTGTGGCCCTGTAAACACAAATATTTATATGAGATATGGTTGAAAAATACTGTGAATTTTAAAATTAATAAACTTGTGACTGTAAAACCGTATTGCTATTGATCTTCCTCAGAGTATCCGCTCGTACTTCAAAGACTCATCCCGTCAATTCTGGAAGTACTTTCTCTTTAAGAATAACTGGAGAGTTATTTGACGTAGATGGGGACAGATTGGTAAAAAACAAACAAAAATGTATGTTTGCTCTAAGTTGAATAGAATTTAACTTCTGTCTGAAGTGCTTAAGAATTTGTGCACAGGTGAAGTTGCAGCTTATTTACCTTTTAGAAATAGTCCAAATTTTTCTGTAGTTTGAAAAATGAGCAAATTAGGAACTTGTTATAGACTATGTAAATATATTTTTGACATGAGAAACTAATGTTTAGATAATGAAAGGGCCTGGGAAACAACCCTTCACTGTGACGTTATTCATTTAGAATAGGATTGTGTGTGCATCCAGGGGTATTAAAATCATTATGGAGTGGTGTTTCCACACAGTCCTCTTCCTTTGCTTTATTCTAAACTACATAAATATCAATTAAAGCTTTCTACTCCAAGTTAACGGATGGCGATTTACGTTGGACTTATAAACAAAGTCCCAGAACATTACTACACTTAATTGATGAATGCTCTCTCCCTTTGCTTAACAAAGATTTTGGCCTCCAGTGTGGTTGTCCGAAAGAAAATTAATGAATTCTCTTCTGTGATCTCATGTAGAAAGGCTCCCACTATAGAAATATTTGGCTTTTTTCCCCCAAAGTAGCAAACTTGAATACTTTAAAGTTGCCTAGTAATTTACGTTCACAAAGATGAACAGCAACAGGATTTCGGCAACTGGCAATAAGTTAACCTTAAAAACATCGTAGTTTTGGCTTTGAAGGAGAATGATGCCTCAAACCAAACACAGTAACCAAAATAAAATACACGGAAAACTGGAATGTGTCTAATTATATGATTTTGGATAAACATCCAAATTAGAGTTTGTATTTTAAGTTCTTTCTTTCTGAACTCCTTCTAGTAAAGAACTTCTTGTTCAGGTTGAGGTGACATTTTGTACCCATTCTTCAAAATGCACCCTCCCTTCAATTTGAAATATGTGAAAATAGCTATTTTAGAATATGCTTGTGTAAATGGAGGCCTGGCATTCCGGAACTAGTGCAGATCTCCAGCCAGCTCCCTAGCAAGGTAGATCTCAGCATGAGAAGATGGTGGGAGGAGCCACTTGACCAATGCACCAGCACATGTGGAATGTATTCCTTCTCCTTCATTTGAATGTGTGACATTTTAGCGAAAATGTCTACCATTTTTGAAATGAGCATTTGACCAATTGAAGTCTAAATATGTGGAAATATTTAGGTTGCTGAAGATGAAAACACTGGTCTTGGCTGAAGGGAGTCAGCCCTGAAACTTCTGGCCTTAATGATAGTTTTTTTTTTTTGCTTGCCGCTGCCCAGGGGATCTTTCTTGTGCTTTCTGGAATGATAGGGAGAGTGCAAATAAAAGTTTTGCAGGCCAGGGATTTAGCTCAGTGGTTCTGCTGCCTGCCACACAAGTACAAGGACCGGAGTTCAATTCCTTGTACAATAAAAAAGTTTTGCAAATTCCTACCTGAGAATGCTTTCTAAGGGAAGTTCTTTTCCTGGTGAGGACAGTCACATGATTCTCATGGGAATGTATTTACTTGACCGTTGACATTTTGATACAGATGATAAAGAACACACTGATTTGTTAATCTCCAGGGTAGCTACTAACTCACTCACACCTTGTGGAAATTGTGTTGTAGGCCTTTCATGGATATTGGTCTGTTCTGGTTGATTTGACTGGTATCTGGCTTCAAATATGAACATGTAATCAGCATTTCACCAGCATTTAGAAGAAATGATCTTAAAAATGTGAATTCATGGTTTCATACAAATATTGTACAGCTCATGCTGCTACACTCCACAGTTAAAATCTGAGATGGGGTCTCAGTATCTTTCATCTTGTGTTGATTGAAGAAAAGGAATGCATCTATATCTAGTTGTACAAGCCTGTGAGGTCCTTAGTTTGTTACGCCTTTCCCAAAACAGGATTCCCTGGGGAGATTCTCTTGGGACCCCGACTACTCTTCCTAGTTTAGTAGGAAGAAAGACCAGTGAGAAGAAACAGGCAAGTGAATGGGCAGGTATTAACGCAAAAGACCTCAGATATGCGAACAAAATTTTCTAGTCAGGACATTTTTTGTCAGCAAGGCAGAATTATGACACTTGTGTTATTTGTGGTTGAAGTCTTTGTTTAGCACTTATTTCTTTGTACTCTGACATTTGTGGAAATGCTAAAATAATTCCTAGATAGCTATAATCTGGGGAATTGCCAGTGCCTTTTCAAGATGATGAAATCGGATTTCTAATAAAGACAGGATCTGGAGCAGTTTTTAAATCGAGGTGTTTGGTATAGAGGAAGCCAGGCTGATTTCTGCTCAGTGCTTCTCCTTATTTTGTGAGCCTCTTCTTGTCATGAGAGAAGTATTGTTCCTGGAAATGAAAAGCACGGAACCAGAAAGTGCACTTCTTAAAAAACAGAAAACAAAAAAAGCCCAATGTTGGCCTGGCTCTTGAGTTGGCAACCCTGGTAACTGATATCCTGTCTACGTGGCCTTACAGAATCTCAAATGCTTGGTTTCAGTTCTGCAACCACAAACCGAGTCCCAAAACAAAAGAATGATTTGAAAATAATAGAGGGTGGAGAAAGAGAAAATAATGATTAAATAGGCTCATTATTCTTTTAAAAATATGAAGCTGAAATTTGTTAAAATGAAGAAAATAGCAATGAACCACAAAAAACAAAAAATGGAAATTATTTTATAAACTTTTTATCCCATACTCCTAGACCTAGTTGCTAATGATGTTCATTTACCTGAAAGAATTACTGTAATAAAAAGGGGCTGCTTCCAGTTTCACTGATCGCCTTCCAGGGCTTTGGTCTTTCACGAATTGACTCTTGAATTTCATTGTGGGTTAGCTGTTAACAGTTCTCTCTTCAAGATGAAGGGTCCCTTGGTGACTTAGAATTTTTGGCAGTACCGTAAAGGGATGGAACCTGTTCATGTGGAGTTGGACTTGGGGGTGAACATGAGGCCTGGTGCGCCTCTGTAATTTTTTTTTTTTTTTTTGGTACCGGGGATTGAACTCGGGTCCTTGTGCTTTCAAGGCAGGCCACCGAACCGCTGAACTAAGTCCACGGCCCGCGCCTCTGTAATTTGATAGTGGGATGCTTCCAGGCCTGCTATGCTTTCAGGGTTGATATTTACATAGTGAAAACTTGTGGATCCCAACAGGGTGATGCCCCCATAGCGCAAAGACTGTTGACTCCCCTATTTGTATTTAGGAAGGCTCCTCGTCATTTACATATAAAGTCTTTGTACACTTTACACTCCTTGAATCCAGCTATTAGGTTCTCTGAAGACCTAACTCATTTTCCATTTCATAGCTCATTTTCCTGACGATAACTTACCTTGGGAATTTATGAAAGTTAAGAACTTCAGCTTCAGTGTAATCATTGTTTCTTACTGTTTAGAAATAGTTAATGCTCTTTTGGAAGTTGATTGACCACTGGGGTATCATGTTAGCATAAAAAATTGATATATATAGATTGAAAACTGTTTTTGTTTGTTTGTTTTCATGGCACTGGGGATTGAACACAGGGCCTTTGCATTGAGTTATAGTGTAAGCTTTTTTATTTATGTTCATTACGTTTATTGGTACTTTTTAGGTATACAGTACAGTTACATTCATCATCGGGATCCTGTACCTTTACAAAAAGCAAGCATTGTTTTTTTTTTTTTTTGGGGTACTCAGGATCAAACTTAGGACCTTGTGCTTGTGAGGCAGGCAGTGACACCACTAAATCCCCAGTCCTAAGCCTTTTTAGCTTTTTACTTTGAAACAGGGCCCATTTGGGCTCAAACTTGCGATTGCTCCTGCCTCAGGCCCCCAGCGTGCTGGGATTACAGCCGTGCCACCATGTCTGGCTTGAAAATTGTGATTTATTAACTCTTTTTTCCCCCCAAGATTAATCTATCCTTTTAATTCTTTTATCTCCCTACTCCTTTTGGGGTTGGTTCAGACATTGATCTTTATTAGTGGTTTTTAGTTCTGCAAAGAAAGAATTAGGTGTTGGGTTCTATCTAGCAACCTGAGAGATTTGCTTCTATTTCACTCCCATCTCCCTGATCATCACTATTTTCTTCATTAGGCAGAAATACAATGCTTCTGCTTTATGTGACATTTCTCTCATTTCTGATCTCTATTTTGTTTTTTCTTGACTTTTGGGATTGACAAAGATCGGGAATTTTGAGATTGGGATCATTATGCTAATACCATCATTTTCTGTATTTGTGCTTCATGTGTACAGGAACTCCATTTTGGGATTGCTTTCTTGATACTAAGGATTGAATCTGGGGTCTTATTCATATGAAACTCATGCTCTACCGCTGAGCTATACCCTGCCAGCTCCTCTACCGTGGTTTTATTTTTAGTTGGTTAAAATCTTAAGGTCTAAGCTGAGTGTGGTGGTGCATGTTTGTAATCCCAGTACATGGGATACTGAGGTAGGAAGATCATAAAGTTTGAGGCTAACTTGGACTACATAGTGAGATCCTGTCTTTAAAAACAAAAAACAAACAAGTTTAAGGTCTTACTCCATGCAGGTATTTTGAAATACAGCGTTGACTTGATATATAAGTTATTTTCTTTTTCCTTACCTCTTAATACACTGAATATATTTTTGAATGCTGAAAAAATTCGTGAACATTATTGTCAATTGGAAGACTGAATGGTTGTGTTGGTAAAGGCAGTAATAAGTGGCGGATTTTATATCCGTACCTATTTGTCATTAGTCATGCTTTTTGTTATTCCTCGGAACAATTAGATTAGTGCCTTAAGCTTTTAGTTTAAGAAATGTGCTTTAAAGTGTAAGATAGTTAATGCTTATCTAATTGGCTGGGAAGAACTTTTACTGTTCTTAAGGAAATAATTTCCTCTTGTTTCATATTATCCAGCACAGTGGCTGAGTGAAATTGCTAACTTGAAACACATTTGTTTTCTTGTATGGATGTGGATATTCCCAGGGTACAGTTGACACTTTGGTATCAGTTGCATGCGATATGTTGAGATACAAGTCAGGGTAACCTATTACACTTAAAATAAAAATAATTCAAAGACATGAAATTATAGAATTGCAGGAAGTAAAGAAATCATGTTTTAACATTTGAGGTCTTTTTACATGGAAATTATTTCTTGTATCAGTTTTATAAATTAGTATGGAAGTCTGACCAATGTATACTTTTTTCTTTGGAAAATACATAATCTCTTGCACCAAAAATAATTTGAATAAGCTTTATTCTTTCCTGCCCAACTCATTTACTTTCTATGGATAAATAGTATTCCTTGTTATTTGCAAGGCTGATGTAACAACACAGCTGTTGAATGCTTGGCATTTCTGCTTCTGGTGAAATGCTGTTTGTGCAGATTTATCTGATCCAGATGTGTGACCAGCAAGCTACATTTCTAATTATAAAGACAGCCAAATTCCATTATAAGCACATCATGGGATTATAGGGCCGGGAGACATCCTGAAAGGACATCTAGTTCATTCTCCAGCCTCTCAGCAGGACCACACTTCATAAACCACTCCAGCACTGAAAGAAGCAGCAAAGAATGTTCCACCCATGCATAGGCTGAATGTAGAGTCATTGGAATTATAACTGGAAAAAGAAATGAGTTCCTCTTGTCTGGTCTTCTTGCTTTATCTGTAAACAGAATCAGGTCCAGAAAACTTTGACTTATTCTGGACTTTCAGGGCTCTGCGTAGAACTTCCTGTGATTTCTTCTGAAGTGTTCTCTGCTAAGAGAAAAGAGGGTGGAAGGCCTTGAAATGCCTGTTTCACATCCAGGATGTAGCTCTGTGGTTACTCATTTAGATGTAGGTGATGAATTAGTGACAGCTAGATTCTGTATTAATTATTTTTGAAACCTAAAATGGAGTGAGATATTTTATTATGTTATGTGTATAGAGGTTCTGCTTTAATGATAAAATACAGAAGAAATTAGGCATGCAATTAGAGCTAGAAAGTTTACAAATATAGTACATAGGTCCAGAGATCAACATCTCTGAATAAATATGAGATCCTTTAATTTGACTTGAGGTTGTTGAGTCTGGGGTTCCATTTTACCCTACAAGTAAATAGGTAGCCTGTTACTGTTTCATGGATGCTGGCAGAAGTCAAGGGACTCCTGTACCACACACAGAGGACTTTATTACTCCTGGCATACCACATAGCATAAACATCACCATATGTGTATTAGTTTGTCCTTGCCCCAAGTTTTATGGGGTGATACTGTGTCCAGATGGAACTACACACAGAGTGAATTTGTGTGCTGCTGAGGAACACTAACCTTGGGGGATCTTCTGTGTTTACAACATGGAGTAGGTGAAGGTGCTATTGGTTCCAAGGGGAGATATTACTTCATCTATCAAGGTTATTCACTGTAAATAAAACCTTGACAAATGGCCCTGATGCAAAATGGTCAGGGCTTTGCATTTAAAGTGTTCTTGGCAGGACATGGAGGCAAGAGAGACCTGTGGGGAAGGATCTCACAACACTAATATCCTGTGATTTCTGTGCAATTATGAACTACATAAAAGAGACAATCAAGTAAAACACAGTACTAACAACTTTAAAGGTAAGAAAAGTAGCTGTTAGAAAGAAAAACTCTTACTGCAAAATGTTAAATGCTAGATAATCAGAATGAAAATGGGAGGAAAACATGATTTAACTTGACTTCTTGTATAAATTGACATTAAAAATTACCACAACTCTGTTCAGATCATATTAAAAAATTAACACATCCTAAAAAAAACTAGGTATTACAGATCTTGTTTTCATACTGCTAAATCCATGCATCTGTTTGTAAAGAGAAAATATAGTAGCCAAGTGGACTCAGGCATTAGTTTAGCTAGCTCTTTTACTTATCTACTATTGTGGCCTTTCACCCTGATCATAAGTTACTCATATTCTTTGTAAAAAAAATTATGTTCAAACTGTAGAGAAGTGGAAAGAGTGAATGCCTCTGTTTGCCACCACATTATACCTCCTAAGTTCATGGAGGTGTCACAGTGTTGTGGCCTTGGATCAGTCAAGACCAAAATGGAGAGGAAGTACCAGTGACTTTAGTGGCCACTTCTTATTTCTGAAGGACAATATCTTAGTTACTTTCCATTGCTGGGACAAAACATATGAGACCTACAGCTAAAGAAAGAAAGGTTTATTTTAGCTCACAGTTTGTCGAGATTTCAGTCCATAGTTGCCTGGCTTCAAGTCAGAATGGTTTGGCAGAGGAGGAACAGTCCATAGCAGGGCAGACAGGAAGCAGCGAGCAACAGCCTTTTTTTTCCCTTTTTGTTTCATTCAGGCTACAAGCCCATTGGTGGATGCCACCCACACCCAGGGCGGACCTTCCCTTATCCACACCCAGAACTATGCTAAACCAACCAGTGGACTAATCCAGTTAACACACAATCATAACCTAGTATCGTACACCCATGATCTAGCTACCTCCCCTAAGAGCTCATATAGCTTTGTGGGGACATCTAGATGTAAGATATAACAGACCAGGATCTAGAAAGTGCCTAGGGTATTTAAGAAGAATGCTGAACGTCTTGAAAGATTCATGAGGCAGTATTATGATTTTAAAATAGTAACAGTACAATATTATGTTCGCTTTTCTCAAGTATTGCTAATGGTTTTCTTAATAATAATGGGAGTTATGTAGGTGGCCAGGCAGCAATATATTTTATGGATAAAGATACCTAGGCATACACAATTTGTTTAGTTATATGATTTATTAGTCATGTGAGCCTTATTATCTTTTTCGAAAACATTCTGCCCAAATGAAACTTCTTATAAGATAGGAAACAATAGAGTACTCCAGATTCCAGTTACTAATTTTTTAAAAAATTGTATGTATTACCTTCTTGCACACTGTGTAGTTTACTTAGTCATTGTCTTCACTGTTTATTCTCCCATCCGTGAATGTAAGCGCCATGAGAATAGAGAGTTTTGTCCTTTTTTTAATATCTGTAATAGCACCTAACTAGAGTTGGAGCTCCATAGTAAATCTGGTAATTAAGTCAATCAACATATGTTAGGTACATGGTTGTAGAGGAGAGGAGACTTGGCTCTTAGATCATATGTCCAGCTTTGAATGACACATTGATTATATTTCCTGATTCTATGAGATTGAATTTATAAACTGGGTTTGGGGAATGTGGCCTGCAGATTTGCTTCTTATTTTTAGCTTTATTTAGTGTAATTGAACATTTGGGAGCAACATTTAAGAATTAAGAGAATTCACATAAAATAATGTTTCTAGTTTTACTCGAAAAGTTGAAAAACTTGCCCACAAGGCCCACATTCCTGCATTCTAGTGAAGATCTAAGGCTGAATAGCAGCTCTCTATTTAGAAGAGATCTTTGCTTTCTAGTTTGTCCTGGTCCCCACCTCTGTTACCTACTTTGTACTGAAATATGAAGTTGTTTTTTGCTATCATGCATGTGGTTGAACTTAAAAGTTTTTAAATGTGTAGAAATATTTCTTTGTAGCTGCGTTTTTGAAAAGAGAGGCAAAAAAGATAAGGTTGACCTTTTTATTCATTGACATTATGTACTTTGTTGGCTTTTGTCGGCATTTGAACATTACAGGCACTTGGTTTGTGCCTGTCTTAGGTAACTAAGACCTCTCCATCCTTTAGTTTAGACTTTTTAAGATTGTAGTTATAATTACTAACTGTATGAAAAAGGGTAGAGATAGCATCCGAAAGGAATTAACCTCAGCGCTTTGACTGTGGAAGTAGAAGGATGGGATGTGAGTCTGGGGGAAGTACTTTCACTGAACCATTACTGAACTGTGGATTAGGATGTTGAAAGTGCATGGCCACATTGCTTGGTGCTCAGATACAGCATTAGAAGGGCCTTAAAGGTAAATAATTGTGATTGTAGAATTTATTTCTATTTTTCTTGGTGGCAGGAACTGCAGAAGACTTTGAAAACGTTGGGAAAAGTGATAAACTTCATCCAGAAGATTTGTTGTTGCTTTAAAGACTTAAGCAATTGAGCTCTGAATCCTTTTTAATAAAAAGAACAAATGACCTAGGGTAAAAGAACAAATTCCTAGGGTAACTTGGACAACTGGGCAATTTTAAACCATACTTACTGTGGAAATGTGGCTTATATTTTGTTATTAATGGATGAGTAAGGCTATACAGTGAGTTCTTAGACTCATAAATTGCTTATTTGTTAATGGGCTTAACCAGTAGGTCCAATTTTAATGGACTCTTCCTGGAAACTGGACTAAGTACTTGAAGGCACTGTGTAAGGAAAATGCTAGTAATGTTTTATATCATCATATAATCTCTACAAAATTAGGATTTTGCTTAGTTTAATTAGGAGAGTTTGAAAGAATGAAACTGTTAGATGAATGTTACACAAAGAGCATTCTTTGGTGAACACTAACTCTTGAGAAAAATTAGTATATTCAACAAATTTAGGTCTTTGAAGTTCAGTGTTAAAGAAACACAGCCTAGCCCAGAGTTTCTGAACTTTACTGGATAGAATTTGTTTTTTGCATAGCATGTGTAACATGTACAATATTTGTCCCATGGCACATACTTCAGAAATTCTTACCTGGACAGATTCAGAAAATAAAACAAGTTACTACATATGGTGGATTCTTGTTTCCATATTGTTACTTTTGTCTGTTTTTATAGTTAACATTTCTTTCAGGCCACTCCCAGAGGTATGAGTTAATGACAATTAAAACAGTATAGAATCCACACAGAATGGAGAAGGTCACTGTGAGTCTCCTTTTTCTGTTGAGAAAATACTATGGTTATGTTGAAAGAACTCGATTTTTCTACTTCTAGGTAATGAACTTCTAGTTAAGGCAGTTTACCATGTCTATCATAAACCACCGTTTTAGTTGTTGCCATCTCTTCTGCTGTTGATCTCTGGAGGCTTGTTGTTCATATAGATAGTAGTTATTTTCTCCTGTACTTTCTGGATTTTGGACATTGTATCTAGAAGCTGATATAGTAGGTAAAGACAGTGGGATAAAATTTTGCAATTTGGTATATAAGAGTGAGTATATTCGATAGTAGGTGTTGTAAAGAGTTTATAACTTGGCTACATGGAAAATAGAAACTTTATAAACTTAATGGGTATTTGGAAATTTGAAGTGATTTAGGAAGAGACTGTCTTGCCATTAGGCAGTGGTGTGGTGTTTGAAAAATACAGGGTGGAATAGATAGATAATCTTGAGATGCTGCTGATTAAAGAGTTTTAAAAAATTCATTGGAAACTTTAAGTGATGAGATTGCATTTTTCAAATTAGTAGAGACTATAATGTGCTAGAAGGAAAATCACATCCTCACAGTGGAACAGTTAATGCTGATATAAAATTATGATTTGGAAAAAAATTATGATTTGGAATCTTTGGTATTTGCCAGGGGCTGCCAGAATTAAATTGCTCTCCATTTGTGATTTTCTTGTATAGCATGGAGATATCAGGAGAATTTGAGAGACCTAACCCTAGATCTTACAATTAATAGCGATCTGCAGCTGGATGCAATCCACATTAGTGAGGCATGGTAGTGTGGTTTAACCTCTTTGCTTATGGATCTTGAAGCTTAGCATTCATCACCCCATCCATTCGTTTCAGAGTAGTAATGAGAAGCTTAGAACCAGGAAATTGCTTGCTACATCTTGTTCCTGGAAAAGCTGGCAGCCTAAAAATACTTAGCATGCAAGGTGAGACTTGAGTGAGTGTTGTACAGTGATTGTAATTTCTCTTTAATAATGTGTAGCTAAGCAAGGTACTTTCTAGGGAAAGTTGCTTCTAACTCAGCCTTTCTAACTCCAGTCTCAAATAAGCAAATAATCCCAATGGAGATCACAGAATTTTGTACTGGGAGGAAATTTACAAATAGTCTAGTTCATTTCTTCATGTTGCAGATGAAAGTAGACTCTGAGAGCCCAAGTCACATAGCTGATATCTGTAACAGAAATGAATCAAAGTTTGGATGCCACCCAGGTGCTTTTTTTATAGTGTTATGTAGATGTGAGTCTGTCCAGTGGCAGAATTCCTTGAGAACTATTTTAATTAAGATTGACATAATTTTTATTCATCCAGTTAAACAAATCTGGGTCTTCACAAGTATATTTTATATATTTTGGAATGTAGTTGATTATTTAAAACTACTTTTCAAATAAATTCTACAGAAGGTAGCTGTTGTGTATGTTCTCATTGCTTGTTTTGATGTTATTTTATGATATGTGTGATATTTAAAGCAATCAGCTTGTACAAAAGATACAAAAAAGTATTTTCATTTATTCAACTGTAAGACTTTAAAATTTATAGACAATGGCCAAATAATATTCAGGTTTGTCTTTTCAGTAATAGGGAAATTAACTTATAGCAAAGAACAATGCCATTGAGAGATCTGACTTGTCAGGGTGCTGAATTTCACAAAATTAGTTTTGGAATCAATAGGATTTTCAGTGTTTTGTGAGTTTTTAAAACTCAGTGAGCAACCAGTACCTTTACGACTTTGCAAAAAAAAAAATTAGTTCAGAAAAATTATTCTTTTTTCCAGGCATGGTGGTACATGCCTGTGTAATCCATCCCAGCGCTTGAGAGGCTGAGTCAAGAGAATCAGCGGGAGCTTGAGGCCAGCCTAGGCTACATAATAAGTTCAAGAACAGCTTGAACTACATAGTGAGATCCTGTCTCCAGAAGCCAAAAAAAAAAAAAAAAATTACTAATTCTGGTTTCCAAATTAAATATTTGGATCAAGACTGTGTAAAGACATGTTTTAAATTGCCTGTTATGAAAGTACACTGTAAGATTAGAGACAACATGTTTTACCACAATTTTCTTAAATCCTTGAAAAATCCAATAAGAATTCATGAAGAGTGAGGAAATTTCCTTAGTACTGAGACGGGATGCAGTGTGGCATAGCTGTCTGCAGAGGTTTGGAGGAATTCCCTGGATAGTCAGTACTGAGTAATTGGAGGATTGAGGAGGGTAACACATACCACAGGCAAGCTGGATATCAGATGTATTAAGCCCTCAGCAGTATGAAGACTTTAACTAGCAATTTTAGTTGTGGAGCTATCTTAATCTCTCATAAAAGTAGGTTGGGACTACTTTTAGTCCCAAGACTAAAAGCCTTAGAGAAAAGAAAATTCTAATGTCGCTGTCCTGAAAAGATCCAAGGACATAGTGGTTTGAAAGTCTCACCTTTGATTCATTATTAAAATGTCTCTTGAAAAACAAAAATAAAATAAAATGTCTCTTGAAATCTTAGCTAAGTTGCAAAACTAGCCTTGACTACCAAACTGTATCTCCAGGATTTGCTGAGTAGCACTAAATGTTTGAACAACTACGGGAATGAATTCCTAGGTCAGACTTTTTATACCTTCAATGGCAGATGTGCTTTCAACATACTATATTATTATTATTATTGTTGTTGTTATATTGTTTTTATAACAGGACCTTGTGCAGGTGCATTGCCACTGAGCTAAAGCCCTGGCCCTATATTACTCATTTGTGTCATTTGGGTATGACAGCTGTTGGATGTAGTGTTTGTTAGATGAGTTGCTTGGGTGTGCTCACTCTTTTTTTTTGGGTACCTGGGATAGAACTCAGGTCCTTGTGCTTGCAAAACAGGTGGTGGAACCACTGAGCTAAATCCCTGGCATGTATGTCTACTCTTAATAGCTTAATTATTAGACACTGCTTTAAGTCTTTTCAAGTCTTGAACTCACAGCATTAATTTTGTCACTGAAATGGCTGAGTTAGAAGCAGTGGCCAGATGCTTTATCTCTCTATAGCTTATTCAGCATCAAGTATGTCTCCTCTTTTCTGCTACTGCTATTCCTGACTGACTCAGAGAATGCTTTATTGTGAGGGTCCTTGGTCCTTTTTACTAACCAGTGGATAGCAAGTACATGACATAGATCTTGTTGTTTTTAATCTCACGACCTCGACAGGCATCTCTGATAACTACTGAACTAGGACAGTTAATCTTTCTCAACACTACACTTCAGGCAAGCACCAAGGCAAGCACCCAATTGATTGGCGCAGACATGTAAGCAAAAGTCCAGGGCTGTCACCAAACAAAGCCTGTTAGGGAGCTGGATAAGGATGTGTACTTAGGAACATAGAAATAGTTTCTGGTAGTATCACAGTGACCCAAGTTTCTTGATTTTTCCGGTGCAGTATTCTTCTACTTTGCTTGTATAGCAGGGTAGATCTGTGAAAGTAAGCTGAAAAGACAGCATGACTTAGAGTCCAGCTCAGAGAATTAAATCATTCTTTACCTTGTATTGTAGGATCTGGATATGGACGATCAGATAACTAATCTAACTTTGCACAGTAATCTCTTCATTGCCTATGAAGAGTTAGGGAAATAGTTTAGTATAGTAGAGTTGGGGTTAGGAAAATGGGGGAAAAGGGAGTAGTACATAATAGAACTTTTCTGAAGTACTTGGAATTTTAAAAAATAGTAATTACAGATACAAGAATGACTTGCAATACTGTTGAAAGTTTTGCGAGAATTTGAATTTATTATTGCAGATGCTCTATGTATTTAGATGCCTTTCTTCAGTTCATTTGAATTATGAATACTATTCCACCTATATAATTTTAAAATGTGAAAAGGGGTAGTACCTTATGTTTTGAAGAAGAGCTATTTCCCCTTAATTTACAGACACTTGAAAAAATTTTGTGGATTCAGCATGCCTAGTCTGGAAATAAAAAAATGCCCTGAAATCTGAAATGTTTTGAATACTGACATTATACTCAAACTTTTATGATTTTGGAGCATTTCTGATTTGATATATTTCAGATTAGGGTTTTCAATTGGTTAAATCTATGTATTTCAAAATCCGAAAAACTCCTAATTCTGAAACACTTTTGTTTCCAAGCATTTTGGATAAGGGAATCTGAACCTGAATTAGAAATTACAGGAGCCAGTACTAGGAAAAAAAAGTATAGAACTCAGATTTCTTAATAGATTAAGAAATGGAATTGTAGTACTGAGCACTGTGTATTTTCCTAGTTTTCTCAACAATATGTATATATTTCATGTATACAAATATCGGTGTGTACATTGGTATATGTTTCAGAGTATCAGAATTTCGACTTTATCCAATACCTACAGTTCTAGAAATACATGGACTAGTATTTGTTTCTTAGGTTTGATACAAAAATTATCAGCTTCTTCAAAAAGTTTGCTTTTATTAGTAGGACATACCATGTAATACACATGTTCATTTCAAATTTGTATTTATATGTCTTG
This sequence comes from Fukomys damarensis, assembly GCF_012274545.1. Lineage (NCBI taxonomy): Eukaryota > Metazoa > Chordata > Mammalia > Rodentia > Bathyergidae > Fukomys > Fukomys damarensis. The sequence goes on from NW_022900924.1 coordinate 33,190,030, forward strand.
AAAAGAGAGGTCATTAAAAAACAATTTTTAAAATTGTATAGCTTTAGGTCATATTCCCTGGAGTGCTTTGACTATTTAGTGACCTTGTGTGTGTTGTGTGAGCGGGTGGGGACTGCTATAATTAATGGCTTTAGATTGCCTCAGAGAATGGGTTGCTGGTGATCATTAAGGTGAGCAAGTTATCTTTATTCACTTCATGGTCATGAAGGCAGTTCTGACCTTAAGTCCTCTCTCGGATGCTGTCAGAAAGCCATCATTAAGATTTAAAAAAAAAAAAAAAAAAAAAAAAAAAAAAAAAAAAAAAAAAAAAA
>NW_022900924.1:33190498-33212487 GCF_012274545.1 Fukomys damarensis
AATTAAAAATTAAAAAAAAAAAAAAAAAAAAGAAAAGAAAGAAAAAGAAAAAGAAAAGCAGTGCAAATTACAAATCTTTTTGGTTGGAGTTGGTTCTGTCATCTTGGAAAAGAACAGAACCTCATGTCAGATGGAACAGTACAGAAACGATAGGCCTCAGCAAATGTAGAGGTCCATGGATAGAGTCAAGCTAAACGATGGTTGTTATTTCTCCTCCACTGAGTGTTGAACCTAGGGCCTTCACACTTCACTTTTTTATGTTTCATTTTGAGACAAGGTCTCAAATGAGTTTTCTAGTTTGGGCTCAAACTTGTGCTTCTTCTGCCTTAGCCTCCCAGAGTGTTGGATTACAGGCATGTGCCACCTTGTCCCACAAAGAGTTGCCTTCTTAAGGATCAATGAAGGAATTCATCAAATACTTGAGTCCCTACCATACATTTGGCCCTGTGCTGGTATCCTCTTGTAATAGATTTGCTTTTGAGCCTTGAAAAAACTTCAAGTCACTTAAGTTCTCCACACATTAAGTGTGGGAGAAAACTGAAGAAGACACATTGTGTGGATATAAAGAATGAAAGCATGCTTGTCTAGGGGGTCTTGCTTGAGTCATCTCTCAGAGGCTTGATATATCAGTGAAAAATCTTCCCAGCCCTTTACTCTTGTGCTCAGAGGTAGAAAGGCCCAAAGCGTTCTTCATAGAGGGTATCGTGCACTGGGGAATCTTGAGGTAGCCTTAAGCAGCTGGTAAGGCCTGGAAAGAACAAATGGACCTTCTGAAAAAGAAGAGGAGAACATAACTAGAGCGAAAGGTCATTGGTCTTGGACTTCCTAAGGTACTACATGGAAGGTTGTACAGGTGGAGTAGGGAGGGTAACAGAGGGAAAGTGACTATGGAGGATCTGGCCAGGGTTGTGTTTTAGAGGTGCAGAATATAATGATAGCCCATTGTGAGAAGCTAAGACCTTTGATGTCCTGAAGAATTTTCTGGAGAACTTAGAAAAATGTACATCACTTGTCTTTCCTGTTGGAAGTGTCATTCTTGAGGCAAGTACCTAGATCTCTCCCCAGCAATTCCGATTTAGTAGAGCTAAGGTGGAATTAGGGACCTGCATTTGTAAATAGCTCCGTTGGGATATTGAGATATAAATCATACCATGCAGTTCACTTATTGATGGTGTAAATATTTTTAGCACTTTTACAAAGTTGTGCAAGCCATTACCATTATCAAATTCTAGAACATTTTTGTTCCTTCCAAAAAAACTCTGTATCCATCAGCAGTTACTTCTTACCTCCAAACCCTAGCTCCAGTCAACCACTAGCCTGCTTTCTGTCTTTATATTTTAGCCTATCCTGAATATTTCCTAGAAAGGGAATCATGCAGTATGTGGCCTTTTGTGACTAGCTTTTTTCACTGTACATGATGTATTTTGTACTGGGGATCGAAAGGCAAGTAGCAGAACCACTGAGCTAAATCTCTGACCCTGTACATAATTTTTTTTTCCTCATTGAGTTTATTGGTACATTTTAGGTATACAGTGCAGTTACATTCATTATTGGGATCTTGTACCTATACACGACAGGTCTTGGTTCTCATTTTTTCCCCTTGTCCCTACCTTCCCCTCACCCTCCCCTCCTCTCCCCCTTTATAAACATTTCATTTCCATTTTTTCATTTTCTCATATTTTTTTTCTTTTCCCTTATTAGCTTTCCCCTACCCTTCCCACTTTCCCTACACCTTTAGCCCCTTTCTTCCTATTTTTAAGGTTCATGTTGCTTATATCAGTGCTTCATTTCTTTTTATGGCTAAATAATTTCCACTGTGTGAATATACCACTTTTTTTTTTTTTAACCTATTTGTCATTTGACAAGAACGTGGATTACTTCTATTTCTTTTGGGCTATTATGAACAATGCTGCTGTGAATTTTTGCAAGGAATCTGTATTTTTAAATAAGCGCCTTCTTTATTGTAATAATGCTTCCTAGGCCGCACTCGGAGAAACATTAACCAGAATGGTTGGTGTTGGGGTACTACTCCCCTCAACAGAGCAACACCCATCATTCCACATATCCTGTGGCTGCCACTCCCATTACTCTGCTTGAAGAATTGCTGCTTTGTGAGCAAGTATGTAATGGCTTAGTGGGAGTGATATTTCAGAAATGAATTATATGTTCTCCATTGGCCGTGCAAAGTGGACAATAGGAAGATGGTAGGGAGACAGCAGGAAGGTTAAGTTTGTCCTAGACTTTTCCAGAATTTAGTTGTGATTTGATTACTTTTAGAACTAGGGTGCTACTGCTATACCTCGTGGTGATGTAAAAGGAAGGGCCAGAGGTAGCAAACTTTATCAGTGAAAGATGCCATTTAGTAATGGAGATTTAAAAATACTCAACAATTTTCATTTTTCATTGACTCAGACATAATTCTGTGTAATTTTGATCTCGACTGTTCCTTTCATCCTGTTATTATTCCATGTAAGTGTATTTTTACAAACTTTTTTGAGAGAGGAAATCCTGGGATAACTCACTGAAGGATATAGTATAATAAAAGAAAATGCTGGGTTGTGATACTTTGAAGCTCTGCTCTACCAGGGATGTTTATATATACTGCATGTCTGAGTCACAACTGAACTTCTCAAAGTTCATTTTTAGACTTAGAATTTTATGATATATCTTGAAACTGAAAATAGCTTCTGAAACCTCACCGTCACTGGTGACCCAGCAGTGCCTGGCATGAAGGAGAGAACTCCACCTTTCCTGGTGAGCTGTCACGGCCTGTGGCCCATATCTGGAAGTTGCAGAGGGGTGTTTTATCTAGCAGGATTGTCCTTCGTGAGGTATCCATTATCTGTTCCTCATCTTTCTACTAGATTATGGACTGATATCACGAAGTTGCCCCTAAGATGCTTTTTGTTCTACATGTAATCATGTGCTGTGCAACAGAATTTCAGTCAGTAGTGGTATCCCGTAAGATTATAATGCAGTGGAAAAATCCCTATTTCCTAGGAACGGTGTAGCCATCAAAATGTCCTAGTGCTCACAATACTTGTGCATGTGTGTTTGTGTATGTGGGGTTTGCAAACCGAACTATTTTGCTGCCCTTTCTGTAAAAGAATAGCAGTCCAGTTGTGCATAGTAGAGTACCGATAATCATTAAAAGAGTAGGTTCCTGGATTGGGGCTTTATTGTACCCCACATTTCATCATTGATTTAGAGTGTACATATTAACTGTAAAACAGCCTCGACAGATCCAGAAAAAGGCCTTGTCCTAGGAGATAAAACTCATGTGCGTCACTGTCCCTGAAGACATTCCAGTGGAACAAGATAATGGAGGTAGAAGACAGTGATACCTGTGCAGGCCCAGACTAATGTGTGTTTGTGTCTTTGTTTTCAACACAACAGCAAAAGTTTTTAATAAAACTTACAAAAAGTAAAAAGGGAAGGGCTGGGGGTGTAGCTGAGTAGTACAGCATGTGCTTCTCAGGCACATGGCACTTGGCTTTAATCCCCAGCATTAAAAATAGTTTTAGAAATAAAGGGAAAAACCTTATAGAATAAAGATATAATGAAGAAAATATTTTTATATAGTTACACAGTGTGTTTTTAAGGTAAGTGCTACTACAAAAGAATTCAAGGTTAAAGCATTAAAAAAGTGTATATAGAAAAAATGTTATAGTTAGCTCTTTATTACTGAAGAAAAAAAAAATTTTAAGACAGGACCTCACTGTATTCAGGGTAGCTTCCATCTCAAAATGCGCTGCCTCAGCCTCACAAGTGCTAGGCTACAGGCATGTGTCACCACACCTGCCTGAAAGAAGGGTTTTAAATAAATTTAGAGTAGCCTGAGTGTGCAGTATTTATCATCTGCAGTAGTGCACATTACATTCCCAGGCCATCATGACTGCTCAGTATTTACCCAGAGTAGCTTCCAGCCCTGGGGTCTCCATTCCTTAAGTGCCCTACAAGGTGTACAGCTTTTAACCTTATTCTATGTTTTTACTTTAGCTGTTCTATCTTTAGTTACATTAGCTCCGCCATCATGTTACAGTTCATGTTGCACTGGTTTGTAGCCTACGAACAAATGGCTATATACTCCATGATGTTCAATTGACTAGGAAACTGCCTAGAGTATCGTTAAGTGATACATGACTGTACCCTCTCCCTGAGGAAAACAGCATTAAAAAAAATCAGAAAGTACTGGTAAAAGAAAAAAAAAATCATCCTGTTTATCATAAACACTGAACCAATGTGGTATATATTCTCTCATGCAGTACTCTTTTCTACAGGAGAGTCAACATGTATGGGTTTTACACAAATAGGATCACAGTGTGGATCTTGTTTTCTGTTAACCATTATTAGCAGATTGATTTCTATAGCAGTTGAGACTGACTGCCCTAGTTTTTCATCAAAGGGATAACATAGCTTCCGACTTCCACTATTTCATGCCGATATGTCTCTGTACATGCCATGTATTTTGAGTCACATCATACAGTTTGTCAGGCTGGTTCTCTTAATAGTTTTACTGGTGATAGTATAACTGAATGCTCAAGGTTAAGTGATTTTGGGGCAAAGTACCCTTGAATTTGGTTGCTGCTGTGTGCGTTCTATGTAGAGGACATGGTAGGTTGATTGGCGTGAAGGAGATGCTGTGAACAGTTAGCCTAAAATGCCCTGTTGCTCTTGGGAGATAGGGAATAAAATTTTGCTTTCCAGAAAGTTATATACTTGTAAGCAGAAACAGCTAGTTGCATTTTAATTAATGCATAGAGCCTATTCACAATTCTGATTAAAATGTGTATACACAATCTAAGAAATGTTACGTTACTGGAATCTATTAGTTGGAAGAAATCACGCCTCTGAGGGTATGTTAGGCTCACTAGTTGTTATCATTTTTCCTAGTTTATTCTTCTGTCTTTCTGCCAAAGTTTAGGATCCCAAAGAAGGATTTTGCTACTTTCTCTGAAGTACAGTGTGATTTAGGAACCAGTTCCTGCTTAGTTTTTAAATTGTCAGTGTCATCGTTAAAATCATCAAATATCAAAAATAAAACAGGCAGATTGATCTGCAGTGTTTCATCAATAGCTCTTGAGCATTATAAATTTCATGTGTAGAAAAACAGGACTGACAAGAATATACCACCCTTATAGTGAGGTCTATTTCTGAATGGTATGATTATACATAATTGAAAATTTTTTCCTTGTTTTTCTGTTTTCTCAGCTTTTTACAGTGAACTTATATTTGGGACAAAGTTTTTCTAGAACCACTGGGAGGAGGGAGGGTGGGGTGGAGAGCACCACAAAGATAAGAGTGAGTAGTTGCTTTTCCACTGTTGGAGGATGAGGCCAGCCAGCTCTGGAAGGGATCTGACCACACCCTGTACTTTTCATAGCCATAGTTTTTGAAGTCCTTTGTGCCAGTTAGGGACTAGCATAGTTAGCACAGCTAAGTAAGTATGTAACCCATTCTATTATTAGGTTTATCTTTGCTGATTCTCCTTTGATTGACAGAGAGTTCTCCACCCAGAAAGTTTGATTTATTTTGGCAATTGGAAGAAGATTTTACTTGTTATCTAAAACAAGTAATCCTGGGAAGCGTGCCTTCCTCCTCCCACCTTCTTTAGCTATTTGGGTTGTTCCCAGTGAGCTTGCCTAATCTAGGGATTACTCAGCAAGCATAACCCAAGGGCTGGTTTTGTGAATGTTACTAAATCTCTTACTTAACAAAAGATTTTCTTCCATTGTTATGTGCCACAGTCAGAGTTGAATGGTGGCAATTAGTTCTGTGAGATTTGAATAAAGCCATATTCTTTTTATTGCGTGGTGGTTTGAAAGTATTTCATCCCCCAAATTTAAATAATCATACAGTGCAAAGTAAGTAGAATTATATGGTTTTTTTAAAAAAGTTACCTTTTGCATTATAAAAATTAGTAATGCTTATTGTGGGTTATTTTAAAAATATAAATAGAAAAATACCTATATTTTCTATATATCTGTATTTTCTATAGAGTAATCATTGTCAATATTTTGATGTATTTCACTTCTGCCTTTAAAAAATTATGCAAACTGTTCATTTTGGTAAAGTGTGCTGTATTTTCTCACGATATTTCTGGTTTATTTTTTCTCTATCGCATAGTGACTTCCAGAAGGTAGTAAGCGGTATGATTTATGATTGGCATAGATACAGCAGCTGTCGTCGGAAGTAGACTCTTGTAACCCCTTGAAATGTGTGTGTTAATTATGATCCTTGTTGCTGTACTCAAATTGGTCAATTATTAGACCTGGCAAAGAATCTAGTCCTTTAATTTGAAAAATAAGCCAGGAGAGTTGCCCTTTGCTCAATATCATTACCGTATTTAATGGCCTTAAAGTATTACTGTAGAAAGCAGCTGCTGCTTGTCTTTTGCTGATGAAACTGGGGTGCTGAGAATTTCATGAATATGTTTCTTAAAAAGCCAGGTTATACTTAGTTTTATGCTCAAGTATGGAGGAAAAAGTCAAATCTTACAGGTTAGTAGTTTAGTTTTGAGTTGACCAATTTTACTTATTGTACCTGTCACCTAAGAATGGACTGATTTGTTATGTACAAGGGTCGTGTTTTTTTAATTCCCTGGACCTACAGTAGTTGTTCAGAAGTCACTGTTGATTCCATACTACTGAAAATACATGCATTTCTCCTTGAGTTAGAATAATAATTACTTTTTTTTTGCTTTTACAGTGAAACACAATTGCCAGTATTTAAGGAACCATGGTTTTCAGGAGAGATAATGAAGTGACATTTGAAGTTTTGATTTTTTAATTTGCATATTTAATATTAACACCTTATAGTTAGTTTTGAAAAAAAATAGTTTCTTGGGTGTATTTATCAGTGTATTTGAGGAAAAAAGTTTCATAGCTTTGAGTTTTTTGTTTTGTTTTGTTTTGTTTTTTTTAAACAAAATGATGCCCCAGAGATTACTTAGAAAAGATGAAATTGTTGACAGTTTCCCTTTCGCCTTGGGAAGAGCTCTGGGGAATGGCTGTGAACAACACTTGCTTTGTTGACCCTGAAGTGTAGGTAGCTAGGGCCTGTGAGCATGGCATTCAGAGTGGCCCATCATCTTTGCTGCTTTGGGAGGCTCTCTCTTGAGCAGCAGAGGTGCGCTTTGCAAGGCCTGCTTCCTGTGTGAGTACCTATTGTGGAGCCCTGCTTTGAATGGGAGGTTTGTGAGAAGTGGTTTCCCACCAGAGCACAATGCTGCCTCTTGGCAATGTAAATACACATTCCACTTGGGGTCAGGCTAGCAGTGACTGGTTAGGACGCCCTTGCAAAGAAAGATATTCTGGAGTCCCACTTATTTATAGTGGCCAGTGGAAAATTAATATGCCTTTTAAGTCTATTTTAAAAAATGAATGGGAGTTCTCTCTTCTCACAGTGTGTTTGCTGAATGCGAATCAATTTGCTGTGGCATATTTTGATTTTGCTAATTCATTGCTTTAGGAAATGAGTTTCAACATCTTATTAATTGTTCTGTCTATATTTGAAACTTTGAAATTCTCATTTATGCCTCAGGAAATGCTTTTTGGGTTCTTTCAAAGATAAAAATAAATGAGTGGCTCTAGAATATACTAAGTAAAATTATTGCAAGACTTAATGGGCTCATTGAGTATAAGTGAAGATCTAGAAATCAGAGCACATGAGATTGTTACTTAGGCTTGGCAACATAATATTATTTGTCTTTCCTTACTTGGTATTGATCCTGTGCTTTGAATCTCAGATGGATTAAATGGGAACCTCTGGTGTCAAGTTATGCACTTACTCTGGTTGCTCGCTTTCCCAGTGGAAGTACCTACCCCAAACATCCTAGTGTTCTTTTCCATCTAGAGTGCTTCTCTCAAGATTTGTCAAATGAATTTGCTTCACAAAAGTGCTTTCAGTAGTACATGAAGTCCTGGGGAAGAGAAACCAGGGGTAGAATTTGAATACCTGTTCCTTTGGATTAATTTCTTCTTTGTGTAGGTCCTGTCAGGTGAATTGTAGATGTAAACGCATAAAAGCAGACAGGAATCTTTGTTTATTAGAAAGTGAATTTAAAATATCTTATATTTTTACATATAAGCTACCTATGTGTTCTACTGTAGCTCAAAGGAGCTGTGGACACTGCTGGTATCTTTTGTGGGGTTTATGACATCATAACTATTATTAACTATAGAATGTTACTTGGTTTTTCATTTTCAGGCTTCTGAGTTCACCCATAATATTAACTGAAAAAAAATTTTCTTTGTATTTTGTGGTAATCACGTAAAGAAAGATACTAAAATTGGAGAACTTGCCTTTTATTTCAAACTGGAAATTTAAAAGTTTCTGGAAAGATTTTAGTGCCCTTTAATGGACTCCTTACATTTGGATTTGCATAATTTTAGTACAAAAGACTATCTCAGAGTAGACCCTAAGTTTATTCATTAAATAAATGGATATAGCCCCCTTTTTCTTAATAAATTAGTAGAGATTAATGCCATCATGGTTCATAGTGATGCTTAAAATACAAACACTGCTTTCAAATGCTTTAATTCATGTATTTGCATATAAACCATGTATATGTTAGTTATCATTTTCATCTATTAATTGAAAACTCTCCCATTGCTCTTTAGTATGTGATAATTTGTTTTTCTTTGAAGGAAAATATTGTTTTCAGAACGTTAGTCCAAATTATTAGCACTGTCATTACACACATTCCATTACAATTTTTATTATAGTAGGCTAATTTGTAATAGCAAGTAGATGTTCCTGTACATGATTGATATGTTTTTGCACCTGCTGATTTGTTCCTCGCAAGTAAGGTCAATTCATGTAAATTTTCTGTTTCAGTCCCTTCTAAGCACTGAGTAACACCTGTTATTTGGTCATGAGAAATTCATCACCTGTGATGATTCTCAAGATTTAACTTGTTTTTAGAAAAACATCATTATAAACAGATTTTCAGCCCATCATATACTGTTCTTATTGATTCCCCCTCATGAGTTTTGTTTTTGAAAAAAAATCTTTGAATCAAATCTAAAACAATTGTCAAAAATCTTTGAAAACATATTTAAGTATAAATTGGATGAAACATCACTGATGTTTAATGTACACATTGTTTTCCTTGTTTTGAGTGTTTTATGACATCTATTAAAGCTAAGTATATTAAGTAACAGTATGGTTGAGCTGCATTTGAACTGATTAAAGAAATACTTTTAGTATTGGCCTGGTTGATCAAAAATGAAGATTATAGTAGGAGACACATTTTGAAGACAATACACCTTCTGTAAGACTAGAAAGGAGGCCACAGATGGCAAACCAGATTTAGACATTGGGGGTTATTTCAGATGGAAGGCTTCAGAGTGTGGAGGTCTGTTGATCTAAGGGGTGATATTTCATCAGAAGGGTCCAACAGGGATTTGTTTGTAGCTAATTGAGCATAACCTGTTCCTGTTATGCTGTTTAACCTCAGACTTTTATTTCTTAGAGTCCTACAGTTCTAGTACAGTGCCTGTCACATAATGAGCACACCATAAACATTTGTTAGAACAGTGGTTGATTATTTTTGTTCAGGTCCTTTTACTTGATGTTACTTTACAATGTACTTTTCAGCCAGGGTCTTCTTTTGGAATATTGCTATTAGAGAGTGAAGTATCCAACATGAATTATAGTTACTATACAGTAGTTATTTAAAGACAATAGAATATTGAAATCCTTTGTTTCACAGTTACTGTTATTACAACTTCCTCATTGATAACTTGCTATGGTGCCCTCTGGTGAAATAATTTTGTTCTGTTTAATTATGGCACATTTCATTAAAATCACCACTGCGGAATAGGGAAAATAAGAACCAAGATAAGTCATGTAAAGGTACAATACCCCATTGATGAATGTAACTATTTTATACCTAAAATGTACCAAAATTTAATACAAAAATAAGATTAATAGTTTATAATTTGGTTTTGCTGGATGGTGTTGTACATAGTTTTTAATTATGTTAGCTAAGTGATAATGATAATATAATGGAGTTGCTTAATCTTCAGATGTTTCAAAGAAGGGCTTTAATCTGTATCTTGATAAGAATACATCAAAACCTCAAAGTCATTGTCTTTGTGAGGGGAAATGAGGACTGTATAAGAGAGAGATGTTGTATTCTTTTTTATTTGTTTGTTTGTTTTGGTACTGGGGACCTTTGTATCTTGCACTTTCTAGGCAGGTGCGGTGCCACTGAGCTAAATCCCTGGCCGGAGATTTGTATTCTTAATGGTTATCTTTGAAAGGTATCTTTTGGTACTTTTTGGTTTTTTTTAGGGCTGGAAGTCTAATCCAGGGCTTCACATGCTAGGCAAACACTCTCCCACTGAACTACATGCCACATTGAAGGTAAGAAAGTGAGACATAGGCAGCCTCTGTAGGAATGCCTCGAATCACATCCCAGAATACAAGGCCTGTGTAAGTGCTTTGGAGATGCCGTCTGTGGTGGTGGTTGTGTCTGAGGCATGGGTAAGGGGTGAGTTTATGTAGTGGAGGCAGAGTGCAGGTCTTCTGACTTTCCCCCCTTTCTGCCTTCTCATACAGCTGGGTACTGAACTGGAAGGCATTAAAGGGGTGACTTTTTCAACTCTCAGACTATAGTTCTCTGACTTGCCCCTTCTTACTCTATCAAAAAAGGTGTAAAGAAGCACAAAATTCCAAATTTTGCTGAAAATATTTATTTTCAGTTGTTCTTGTTCTTGGATAAAGTATGGAGCAAAGTTTTCTTGGGTACCAGGTGTGGTGGTTCATGCCTGTAATCCCAGTGCTACCCTCTGCGAGGCTGAGGCAGGCATTGGGGGTGGAAGTGGGATGTAGCTCAGTGTGAAGGCCCTGGACTCAACCCCCAGTAACACAGTTAGTTTGGGTATGTGTAAGAATAAGGGCTCATGCCTTTGGAAAGTTTCCTTGCAGATAGTAGACTCTCATCCTTGGATTATTAGGGTGGGGCTTGAGATTTATTGTGATATGTGTGTACTTGAAATCCAGGTGTTCTAATGAAAACTTTGCTTTACGTCTACAAACTTAGTTAAACACTATTTTAAAATAACAAAGCAAAGGAAACTTTGGCTGGTAAAGTTTTTTTATAGATAAACCCTCTTTCCCTTTTAGTTAACATTTGCAGAACCAAGCTGTTACTTGTGTGTGGAGGTGGATCTGAGGTGTATATTGTGATGTGATTTTTACCCTTTAGCTCTATTGTTTCTGTAAAGATTTGTGGTGTAGGATGCTGTGAGTGTCCTGTGTATATTAATGGGGTTATACAAGCAACTTCAAATTACATATAATTTTTGCATCGAACTTTGAAACTGAGTTCAGGAATGGCTTTGCTTTGCCAGTTACAAAAATACGCAAATCCATTAAAATAAATACAAAACCAAATTAAAAAAAAAAATGAAAAGCAAGCCTGGTGTGGTGTGGTATACACCTACCGTAGTCACAGCACTGAGGGAGACTGAGACGGGAAGATTCAGCATTTGAGCCCGGACCTGGAGAATTTAGTGACTTAGGGGGAGAGCCTGCCTCAAAAAAGGGCTGAGAATGTATCACAGTGTAAATATCCTGGATCCAGTACCCAAGAGTGCAATAAAAGGAAACAAAAAACAAAACCAAACCAAAAATCTCCAAAAGCATTTATGGATTTTTGAAGGCAGAGCCTATCCATGAAACTAGTTGGTTTCCTAGGAGCACAGTGGACTGTTCTTTTTAACTTGTTGCTTGAACTATTATGTCTATTATTTATTATTTATTTATTTATTTATAACTATTATTTATTTTCATCTGCAGTTCTTTTTAATCTAAAAAACTCCATAAGATTTCTCCATGGATTGAGATACACCTAGCTATATCTTCTATGCTTATAATTAGAAGAAACAAAAAGCAAGACTGTTTTTAAGGATCAGAACTTTTTTAGACAACCATGGTTTTACTTCACTAATGAACAGATATCAGACAGGAAGGCAAATTCCAGACTATTTGTGCCTCAACCAACCAGCTGGGCACATACCTCCAGGTACTGCTCATGTCTCAAGAGGTTTTTCTGCATGAACAATTATCACCACTCCTTCTTTCATTCAAGTGGCAAGCCATGGCAAGAGTTTTTCTTGCACAGCTGTATAAAACTCAGCTGTAAAATTAGATTTCATTGGCATAAAAACATACTGATTACCCACACTCCTGTACTCTTTACATTTTTTTTTCAACATTCTACTTAAATTCTTCGTCCTTCTTTTGCAGAAGGCTGGAGCTATACCCAGCAAGTAAGGAGAACTAACAGGTTTTTAGACTTCATTAGTTTTTGCTAAATCTATGTTAAGTAAGCATGGTAGGGAATCCGTGTTTATAACATAGTTTGTTAAGAACTGAAAAGAACCTGAAGGGCCTTTGTAATTTTATGAAAGAAAAAAAATCAGTTGTTCAGCTTTACAGCCAATTATTGGCAAACCCCAGATTAGAGCTCAGATTTTCCAATACTCAGTGCTGGGCTGCTCCACTCTACCAGAGTGCCTTTTTTTTTTTTTTAAAGTTTCATCATAACCTGTTGGTTCCTTGAGCTGCTTTTAGTAACAGGCTGTGAAAAATTCTAATAACAATCTTTAGTCCTTCTCTGTATCTTTGTTGGGGGTCATGTTTAATTTGATTTTTAGAAAAGCAAAAGGGAGTGTTTGCCTGCACTACCTTTCTTCATGGTTGTCTGAAGAGCACAAGAGAGATTAGTGCAAGGAAAAACATTCACCCACCCTCAAGATTTTGTGTCCAATGGCATTGCCCCACATCAGGTTCCTAAGGGCCACATGCTAATTCCACACCAGCAGAGGCAGTGCCATTGCACTGGTGTAGTGTTACTGGAAAGCAAGGGAAAGAAAAGCCATATTCTCACAGGAGAAGGGAAGTGGTAAAAAACAGTCAGCTGTGTTGATGGACAGATGAGCAGATTTTCTCAAAATTTCAGAGGTACTGCAGATTGCACTGTTTCTGTTTTGTTTTGATTTTTTTTCCTTTTTGCTGATGCTTTAAATGTTTTTATAGTTATTACCAGCAAGTTGTGTTGAGTTTTGCTGAGATGGCTAGAATTGATGACCATTTTCAGAATTTCTGAGTCTGGATCCAGAGGGATAGAGGTCCAGTTGTAGGCATATGGACAGCTGACTGCCTTGCTTGCTCACTCCCTGCCTCTTTCTCTTCCTTCTTTCAGTCTTTCTGAGTCTTACTAATAAAACCTAGAAAGGAAGTATACTTTCAGGAAGTTCTCAGTCTTTATGACTAATGACATTTATACATAAAGGCTACCTGTTTGGGACAGGTTTCAGAATGCAGTATTTTTTTTTTTTTCCTCTGTGCTATGTGATTCTGTGGCAAATTTTGACTTCTGTAGGTTTTTTTTAAACTCCAGGAGCAGATATAAATCAGCTGCACAAGTGTTTGTCATTATAAATTAAAATTAAATTTTATTAGGTGTAGGTTTATTTTGGAAGCTACTTAGGAACTAGTCTTGGAATCACTCATTAAACATAGGCTGTCTTATGGTTGTATTAATAAGAGAGAATATAGGCTATAGTAACTTCATATTTACCTCCCAAGGGCAATACAAATACCACATGGCCAAACAACACCTGTTTTCTGTGATTTAAGAAGTTTATCTGAGTATTGTTTTGACTATCAGTATAGCTCTTCCCATCTCCTTGGACCAGAAAAAGATTACATTTCTTTATTACATCTAGAGCATTTCTCTAGTTATAATTTTGATAATTTCCTGAAAAAAAATGATAGAATCTCACAAATTGAAGTGTTTTTGGGGGAGGCAGTTGCCTAGGCAGGCCCCCAGACCCATGGACTCAAGTCCTCCTCCTGCCTGTCTCCCAAGTAGTTGGGACTGCAGGTTGTACTGTAGCACTCGGCTTCCATTGGCGTTTGTGTCAGTTGCATTTCTCCCATTGCTGAGACAAAATACCCAACATCCAAAGTTAAAAGGGCAGGGGTTTATTTCACAGTTTGTAGCAGTTTCAGTCCATAATCAGCTGGGTCCAAGGCAGGGTGGCACATGGCAGAGGGGCAACAGTTCATGGCATCAGAAGACAGCAAAAGCAACAATAGGGAAGACCAGCCTCTTTCTATTTCTTATAGTGTATCTGGGCTGCTAGGATTAGGGCGGCACTAAACCAGTGTACTGATTTAGTAATCACCCACTCTTAATCCCAGCATCACACTCTGGAGTCAGCTACTTCTGAAAAAGGCCCATCCAAGACTGCATGAGGCTTTGGTGGGATATCTAGACACAAACCATAACAGTGTTTGTAATACAGAAGGAAATTTTCATGAAGTATGAATCAAGCTATGATTTTACTAATCAGCCCATGGTAACATTCTTCTCAGTCCACAGAATAAGCATATAGTGTGCAGCATGTTTACATGTTGTTTAGATTGTCTGACAGTGATTGTTAATCTCTTTTATTAAAAAAATACTAGCTTTGTGGAATAGATGGACTCAGTTATTTTTATTGTTATGAATTATGAAGAGAGACTACTTTGGGATTACTTACAAGTTGCTTTCTAGGTCCCTGTATTTCATGGGTTTAAAAAGTACGTTTTAGATTGATCCGTTGAACCAGACAGTTAAAACGGACCCTATGTATTCACCATACTCGTTTCCTTATTCCTTCTATGTTTTGAACACAGACCCAGAACTTAGTGAAAAGCCTTCTCTATGTTGGTAAGGTGAACGGGTCAGCCTGAGGCTGCTTTGTGATTAAATTAGGGAATCATCTCCTTTCATCCAGCCTGGCCAGGTTCCTTGGGTTCTGATGGATATACTTTGTCCTTTTGGAGTTGTTATGTTTTTTTCTTGTCATCTGAAACTAATTTGTGTACTGTACTGTTGACTCACATCTTGAATTAATGTAAGGAAATTTGGGTCATCAGCCCACGGAATGAAGACCAGGACATTTTGTTACTAATTTAAAGGCCAGGTTCACAGTCTTAAAAACTCTCCCACCAATGTTGGGGCTTTGACTTAAAAAAAGACATTCTTCCTACTATATAATTACTTTTTCTGGCCTTGGAAATGGATCAGCAGTTTTGTCCTGAAAAATCAGGTTTTTCATGAATTTGGCTATTATGCTTCTTACTCTATATGTAGGGGCAAAAATACCATGGAAAACCTTTTAAAAATTGGATTAGAGAAAGCAAAATAAGAGGAAAAGGTAAGGTAGTTGCTCAGAGAAATGAAATAACTGAAGACTTTTTGTAATAATATTTTAAAATAAGATTTTCTTTAATTACTTTGGGGACATAATTGAAAGAATTGAATGCCTTACTAACAGGAAAGACCTATTCCCTTTTTTTGCCGGAGTGTCAGTCCCTGCCATGTAGCTCAGCAATTGCTGGTAACACATGGCTCCCCTAGCAGGTAACCAGTGACTTGCTTCTCAGGACACATGAACCACAAGTACTCACGTGGTTTTTTTCTCTGTCAATCAAAGGAATAGAACTCACAGGGCATGAAGCACTTGCGGTTTTAGTGTTAGGATATGTGGTTAGGCAGATAGGTTATGAAGGCCTGTGGTTGTTACCAAATTCTTTGCAATGGAAGTAGGGGTAAAAAGAAAATAAAGAACAGGAGAGAAACCTTTCTCTATAGAGGGGAAAAAGTTCAGAGTATTAGAAAAATGCATTGTATTAGGTGTGTGTGTGTGTAAGGGGCAGTGGTTATGGTACAACCTTGACTAAAATGCATGAGCCCTGAGATAGATTTGGCTAGCTAAGATACACATCTGTCTAGGGCAGAAGGATCCCAGACCAAGTAAAGGGGTGTTTTGTCAGGGAGGTTTCCCCTGAGACTGTCTCCCTGAGGTGCCTGTCAGTTGCAGCTCAGTTGTCCTGAGATCACACAGCTGGCCCACTCAGCTACCTTCACAGCACAGGATCAAGAAAGTAGTCAAGGAAGATTGTGTAAAATACATGGGGGGAGCTTCTGAGACTGCATCCAGAGACCATTCCTCTCTTTTGTATACATAACCGATAGTCTGGTTTCTCAGAACAAAGAAAACTTAAGGATGTGGCCCTGAGATTTGAGGGAGAGTGGTTAGCAGTACTTCCAAATGAGGGAGAGGTGGAAAAAAAATACACAAAAACTGAGGATGAGAACTCAGAAATTTCTATGGATATATGTGAGGTTAAAATGCAACAGAAATTTCCTAGTATGTCACCTTCTGATCAAACATGGTATTGTAAACAGAATCCTTAGGAAAGTGCAAAGTATAGTCTGCTAGCTCTAATGAAATAAGAAAACGTGTAATTCACATAATTATGAATGAAGTAAGCCTCTTTTCTTAGAGTTACCTGGATGGTAAGCCTTATTCACATTCATTGCTTTATCTTTTTGTTCCATTAAAATTTTTTTGTGTGCTCTCATGAGGTAGGTATTTCCCATTCTCCAGTCTCCTCAAAGCAGTAAATTGAGCTACAATGTTCCTCTTGTAAGTTGAGTTCAATTTTGTCTGACTTGCTAGTCAAAACACAGGATACTCATTTTTCAGAGAACTGTCTCCATTAAAGGATGACTCTGCGTGGCAACCTTTCCCAGGTCTTGTGGCTGAACTTAACCTACTTTCACCTTCATTTTTTCTGTGCTATGGTCTTGCTAGTTTATAACCTATGTGATATTTTTCATTTGTATATGAGAAACTCACTATGCTTTCCCTTTCATGACTGGGTAATAACCAACAAGATAGTAGTAGGTGTCCCAAATTGTTTTGCATCTATGTTTTTCATTATTTTATATGTATATATTTTGGTCCTTTCTGTGGTTCACAGTACTAAATTGTTTCTCTTCTGTGATAATTTTACAGAATAGCTTGGCAGACAGTTGCCAGGCATTTTCATGCCTGGAGATTACTTTTTTTTTTTAATATGTCCTGGCATTCCAGGACAAATGAAAGTATCATAAATAAACAACATACAGGGAACACAAATAAACTTTGTTGGCTTACATACATTGCTACATCTTGCTGAATTAGTTCTCTTACATTCCAGTGAGGATGAAGTCTGGATCACTTCTGATAAAACTGTTAAAATTATAGAAACCAGCCTTAGGTTTAGCAAGGTAGTAGTAGCCTAGGGAAAAGAGGCTCAACAACTTTGGTTATGTGACAGGGTTCACTTTTTTACTTCATGCATTTCCCTCTATGATTAACATTGTGGCTGCTGGGTGATTGAGTTTTAGCTTTAAGAATGTATGCTATTCCTAAAGTTTCCATGTGTGTTTCTTAATGAGTGCTTCGACATGTGTGTTACTTTCTTAATATGTGCAGTTTCTCTTCTTTCCCTCCCCACACTCCCTTTTCATTAAACTGTGATAACCACTGAACATGATAGGAGGTGGATAATTCACCGTATTAGCTTTCCCATTGCTGAGATGCAATCCCGACACCCACAACTTCAAAGAGAGAGTTTTAATTTGGGTCATGGCTTCCAGGAATTCACTGCGTGATTGGCTGTTTCCAAGGCAGGAACATCATGGAGGAAGGGTGTGGTGGAGCAAAGCAGCTCAGTTGATGGTGGTCAGGAAACAGTATATGGGGAACAGTTCCAAAGAGGAAGGGCCGAGGAGACCATATATAGTACCTCTGTGATCCACCCAGACACATCTACTAGTGTGCTCCACACAAAGCCAATCAAGTTGACATTCCCTTCTACCATATTCTACCCCTTGTCAACTTCATACCCAAACCCATTTTCTTAAATTATGCTTAGTCCACAAATAAGCACTAGGTTATAATTCTGTGTAACATGATACAACTATTGTGTGTACAATAAAAAATGCAACAATTCTTTCCCCAAAATCTCAACAGTTAAAGCATTTTTCAGAAGTCCAAGTCAAGTTTCTATGACACTTAAGGCAGACCCTTAGTCGTAAACCTCTGTTAAAAAAAAAATGTTACATAATCCTAAGGCTCAGTGCCACAGGGTAAGCATTCCCATTCCAAAAGGGAAGAATAGGGGGATAGAAAAGAACTGGACCAAAGTAGAATGGAAAACCACCACGGCAAACATTAAATCATCTCCATGTCCAGCATCTGGGGCACATGGTGGACAATGTAAGTTCCAAAGAGCATGGGTGGCCCCACCCTATGGACTTGCTGATTGGAGCCCATAAGTTCTCTTTGGGGCTGACTCGGCTCATAGCCTGCAGCTTTCCTTGGCTCATGTTCCACATTCCTGGCATCTCCAGCTTCCTAGGATCTCCACTATCCCTTTGGCTTTGTTATCACAGTTTTCGCACATTCTTGTCTCCAGGACTCTTTTTGCCTGACCTGCCAAACCTTCCCTTGAAATCTGATGGGAAGCCTCCTAGACCCTACAACTGTTTCATTCTGCGTTCCAGTAAAAGCAGCATCACATGGATGCCAATGTCTGCTGTTAGTGGTTGCTGTATCCAGGACCTTTGGACTGTAAATGGAGTGGCCTCTGAATGCCAGGATGGCTAAGTACTATAAAACTGAACCCTCGAGAACCAGCTCACTAGTAGGCCCTTCTTGATTTATGGTTCCCAGGGACTCTCTTCTCAAACGAAGGGTTGACACTTGTGCAACCCAACCTTGAGTCTACCATGGGTGAGCTCTAGCTGGTTCCTAAGATGCTCTCAAGTCATATTTCTTCTTGTTCCTGTACAAATTGCTTAAGTTTCTTTTTAATGGTAGTATTTTCTTTCGCAGGTGTACCTTTGTTGGTCCTAACTTTACACATGGTTTCTTCTGGGATAAAATTTGTTTTTCTAGTTTTTATATGCTGCCCTTTCCTCCTGATTCCCAAAGTAAAACTGACTTAAAGCAGTGAACAGTGTCCGTGTCACAGGTTGAATGTTGGGGTGTCATATAAAATTTCCTCCTCCAAATTAATTAGTCCAATGCTCTTAATCTCAGTGTCTTGTAGAGTCTCAGGGTTTGGGCAAAATACAGCCAAATTTCCTGCCAGGATGTAGCACACATAACTTCTAGTCCAACTGCCAGTAGAGAGTCCCTTTTCCCAATTGAAACATTTTGAGCTTGGCCTTTACTGTCAGCATTCCTATCAGCATTCCTGTCTTCTGAGCTTTGAGTAGAATCACTCATCAGGTTTTGCTTACAGCATTCTAGAGCTTCTTTAACCTATATCTCCAAACCTTTCCAGACCTCTCCTGCAAATCACTTCCAAAGGTTTTTACACCACATGGTCAGGTACACTCCTAGCAGTGTCCTACTTCTCTGGTGTCAGTTTTCTATATAAGTAACTTTCCTGTGGCTAAGCCACAATACCTGACACTCACAATTTAAAGGAGGAAAGTTTAATTGGGCTTATGGTTTTGAGGAATTCAGCCCATGGTCACCTGGCTCCAAGACAGGAACATCATGGAGAAAGGGCATGGTGGAGCAAAACTAGTTAATTCATGGTAGGCAGAAGAGCAGGGAAATAGTACTAGAGAGGAAGGGGTGAGAGTACCAGATATGGTACCTCCATGATCCACCGAGACACCCACAAGTGTGCTCCATCAATCACCTGGTTGAATCCCAAAGCCAAGTCAAAGTGACATTTTGCCCTAACTCCCATATCCACTATCTAATAAAAGAAAAATTTCAGACATCTTACCCTGTCACTTATAAAATATTTTAAAACAGATATAATAATTTCTTTGTGCCAATAGATGTGGTTTATTGGGGAAATGGTAAATTATGTTTTGCAGCTCCTTGATGGTTCCCATACTCTCCCATCCTGCATCTATGAGGCCTTTCGTGGGCCTGTGCCAGTGGTGGCAGACTTGTGAAATGTTGCACATAGTAGACATGCAGAGCCCTCTCTGTCAACATGAAAGCCAAATCACTCCAGCAGCTGAGCATTGAATATTAAGGTGTAAATGGCACTTTGTGATAAATAAGTGAGTTTTGGGTTGCAATTTGAACTCTTAAGTTCACCATTACTGGCCTAGGCCTTAAGGTCCATCCTCTTTATCCTGCTCTTGTAAAATCTGGAATTCACTTTCCTACTTTGGACTTGACTTCTGTGAATAAGAGTGTTGTTTAGTGGCTGTATTGCTATGTCTTGTGGACAGCAAATCCCATTATTTAACATTATGCCAACCAGCAGGTTCCTAAAAGTGGAATTATCAGTGTTAGACTTATTGTTGGTATTGTGATTTTCTTTGGTATTATGGATAGACCACTAGGAGTACCCAGATTTTATGCTAGATCACAGCTTTCTCATACCCAGAGCCTGTACCCCACTACCCTCAGGATCTGTACAAGAAATAATGATAAACAGGGACAAAATAGTTTGAGGCTCAAATCCAAATTTTATTTTTTTCTGCTTGGAAAATAATACTTTTGTTATTAAGGGACATAAGTGAAGAACTTACAGTGTTAACGATGACATAAAGAGCTTATAAGAATAAGGAATTTCTAGGTGAGATCACAGCACAAGAAGATGAAACAGTATCTTCTGATGCAAACCTGAAAAGTTTGGGATCAAATATAGCAACAACAAAAAACTCTTTTCATTTACCCAGGAACAGAAAATTTTCAGGTGTCAGGGGCTACTGAGAGATGAGAGGGTAAAGGTCTAGAAATCCGGGAGCTAGGAATTGGACTGCAGATGGCCTTAACACATACTAATCTTAACACACTCTAGGTCTGAGAGTTGAGATCATGGCTGCATACGTAAGTCGTGACAAACGACAGATTCCTGGAGTGTTTTAACCTCAGGAGTCAGATTAGATAGAGAAAGGAAACTAAGAAATAATTTCTACATAGGTGTAATTCAGTTTTTGTTGTAAAAAAGAGTGATCTGCCCTTCAATTATGTATTCATATTTGATCGAAGGGGAAGCTTTTACTATAACTCATCATTTATTTCCTATCCCTATTATTTCCTCTTTCTCATCATACTTGGATTTGAATGCATTTTAAAATAAAGTTATAGCAAAAGAGTAGTCCCTTAGTCCTTAGCTCTTTTGTTTTTTAGCTTTCTAGAGTACAGTTAACAAAACTTATATATGTATATCTTCAAGGTGTACAGTGTGTTATTTTTGATAGATGTAGACATTGTGAAATGATAATTCTAAGCAAAATTGTTGTCTCGTGTGTGTGGTGATGTTAAGATCTTAGTAAATTTTTTTTCTTTTTTCTTCTTCTTTTTTTTTTTTTTTTTTTTTTTTTTTTTTTTTTGTGTGCCAGGGATCAAACTCAGGACCTTGCACTTGCGAGGCAGGTGGTGGAACCACTGAACTAAATTCCCAGACCAAGATCTTAGTAAATTTCAAGTACGGTATTATCAGTCATTAAATTATTATATGACATAGTTTAGTACCCGAGAAAGAACCTAAAAAGAGTGAGTCAAACTCCAGTTTTAAAAAGCGATTAGCTAGCTTGATCGGACCATGTGGAGCATAAATAGCTTTGGTCCAGAGGGTGTAAGGACCACCATCTCCTTGCCTTTCTAATCCCCCAAACCTGAGTCACTGTTTTATATGCACTGGTCTAATGTTTGATTCTGCAGAACCTGAAAATATCTAAAAGGAGTCTTTGAAGTTGCTTTACGTCTGCCTTGTTGGATGACAGAAGAGTAGATTCCAACTGGTCTGGGAGATGAGCAGAGAGAGCTGTGCTGTAATAGTGAGAGAGGGAAGAGAGGAGAAAGAAGGCAAGAGTCATTGTCCACCCCATGGACTCTAGCAAGCGCCTGGTACTTCCCCTTTGGCAGGAATAATAGAAAAGTAGAAGTGGGCAGTGTTTCTTCACCATGGGGTGCTCACACCCAGACCCCTGTGTAAATATTATTCTGTGGTCCAGCTTGCAATTTTAGAGAAACATTGCTGAAGAAATAGGCCTGTGTAGGGCAGGGTGTTTAGCTTACTGGTTCTGCCTCCTGCCTCGCAAGCACAAGTTCCCGAGTTTGATCCCCAGTACCAAAAAAAAAAAAAAAAAAAAAAAAAAAAAAAAG
>NW_022900924.1:33212585-33242585 GCF_012274545.1 Fukomys damarensis
AAAAAAAAAAAAAAAAAAAAAGGCCTGTGTATTATCATCAGTTGGAGAAAAAGTAGGGATTCTTCACTGTTAGGCTAGTAAGAAGTAATTAGAAATAAAACTGAAGTGCACCTGAGTGTTCTTTTCCATATTAATTGGCCTAACTCCAAATAAATTATAAAATGATAGTGTCAAGATTATCGTAGTTTTAATGTAAAGAATGTTGCTTCATCAGAATAAACTATTGGGCTTTGTACTTTTATTTGCTTAGGAACTGAGTAATTGCCTCATAAAACAGCATGAAGGTACTATTAACACTGAATTATAAGACCTGTTATTAGGGAGTGTGCATGCTTAGTAGGTACAAGACTGGCTACTTTGATTCTTAAATAATTAGTTTCTTCAAATGGGTTTATAATGAATAGTGTAAAATTTTGCCTATTTAAAATAAAAAAGTTTATGATATCTTGGGTGGCTTTTCTGCATAATTTGAAACTTTCAAGGAAAGGATTTCTTTTGAGTGGGATGGAGAGAAGGAGGAATACTTGGTGTTCAGAATGGAGGTGTTTTAAAATCGAGTGGAAACATTTCATTTCTGTCACACCTGTCTGAAATAAATTTGAGGCACTCCTTGAAGGATTTGATTAATTTGGATGTTGAGCATTAAATAATTCATTGGCCAAATATCCTTGACTTTGAAATTTGGGGGAATTTTTTATAGATGACAGAAATTTAACCATGAACTATATATAGCATTTTGTCTCCAAACGTGTTTAAAATCCTGCAGGTCTGTGTTTGTTTTTCCTTTGTTGACACTGCTAAACATCTCTGCTAGAAGTTTTAGGTATAATGGAAGAGATATGTAAATACTTTTAAAGGAACAAATTATAATTCTCAATAAAACTGTACTGTTATTTTCTTCCTGTTGTATTGAAATGCTAAATATGACAGGAGGCAAGTACCATTCTGGAATGAAAGTAGGCTTTGTGTTATTATGAATATGTTTGAATTTCATTTATTCTGTGGAGACAGTGGAATCTGCCTTGGAACCTAATTCTTCACAGGGTGCCATGGGTATGTCTGAGATAACAGGAAAACTCAAAGATGTGTGCCAGTGAGAAAGATGTTAATATGCAACAAGTTAAAAGTCAAGGAAATAAGGGGTGGGTGGGTAACTAGCACATGAGCAATTACCAGATTAATGATTAATTGCTGTCAGAAATTGCAACAGTTGCAGTACACATAGTTATCCTTGGTTAAATGCTTATGAGTATTATTTTGGACTTAATGAAAAAGAAAAATTTATAATTAATAAGTATAAGTTGTTCCCTTTGGAATCATCTTCTATCTTGGTAATTACCTTAAAGATAATGATACCACCAGTTTTTGTTTGACATTTTTACCATCTCAAAATATCTCACTTTTTCCTCAGAGAGCTCTCTCTGGTAGGGTCACTATTATTAGTTGTGTGTTTTAGAAGTTTATAACTAAATGATAAAACTTAAGAGTAAGAGGTCATGCTTGCAGACTCTGGTTTTAGTTTCCCAGTTCAGGTCATTTCTTTGTGTTGTCTCTACCCCTTCTCAGGGCTAGACACAATAATAATATTTCTCTGTGATCCAAATAATTTGGGTTTCAGCAGACCTTATGACAGAGGACTTAGATTGCTGACTTATGTCACTTAATATAGGTGATTTTTGTGGTCTTGAGTCTGTTTTAAAAGAATGGTGGTTCTCTTGCAGGAAGCCAGTTGAGGGAAATTCTCCATGAATGTACGTCACAATGATGATGACCGACCAAATCCCTCTGGAACTGCCACCACTGCTGAATGGAGAGGTAGCCATGATGCCTCACTTGGTGAACGGAGAAGCAGCCCAGCAGGTTGGTGTAGTGAGAGGGAAATTTAAGTCAAATTGTCTAAGGGGGAAACATGAAGTTAGCGTTTGTTTTGGGATTCAGAGGTCTTTGATTTTGAACCTTAGTAGTTCCAGAGGTATTCTTGTGAAATTGCTGTATGATTTTGTTTTAAAAATCAGAAATTCTTGTGCTCACTTCAGCAGCACATATACTAAAAAATAAAAAAAAAATTCTTGTCAAGAAAAGCAAATCTTACCTCATCCAGTTTAGTATTCTTGAGGCACCGAAAAAAAATGTGATTTTTGAAATGAGTCATTTTGAGTGTATGTACAAGTCTTTGTCATAAAATAACTGTTTGTTCATACCATGTATTAGGCTTAACCAGTTTGCTGGGTTGGCTGGAGCAGATGCTGAGTGAGAGGGTTGGGTTGATTTCATGCAGGAGTGACCTTGACAAGACGCACAGGTCAGGGTGAACCCACTCTGGCTCCTTCTTGAAACAATCCCTCCAAATGTGTAGCTTGTAAAATGAGGGTGCTTATGTTTTCTGTAGAAATTCTTTGTCAGTGGTTACCTAACATTATGGTATAGAAAAGTAATTTCTGAACTCAGTCATATAACACTTAAGAAACAATTTAAATTGTAAGTAAAACTTAAAAATCTTTAGAGTTGAGCTTTTGGAATGACAATTTTTTTAATTGATAAAAAACTAGGTTTGCTCAGTCTTGTAACTAAATGAATGTTTCATCTTTGCATTTCTTTAGAGGTGTAAAAATCTTTGTTTTATGAGTAGTAGAATTGGAAAGAATTATTTGAAAAATGTTTACCCATAGTGTAGTAATTCCAGTATGTTAGTCATTTATTTGATGGTTGTACATGCCCATTTCCACTAATCTGTTATAGTAATTAACACTTTTTATCACAGTACATTTTATATACCTCAGTTTAGACCTTCTTGTTGCTCAACAATTTCTTTCTTCTGCTTTAGATGGAAATCGAATAGGTGCTTAGTAAATACTTGTTATTTGAATAAATTTCATTCCTTGTCACCATTGATGCAGATGACTCCTTTCCGGTTTCCTTCATCTCCTTCCATACTAGAACTTTTGTATCAACATACTATGTTATCCTCTATTTTAAACACACAAACATCTTCACCTTGCCCCACCCAGGAAACAAAACGTCCTCACTGGCTTTGTCTCTCTCTATCACCACTCTTTCCCGTGTCCCTCTTGTAGCAATACTTTTCTAAGTGGAGTCTGTAGTATTTCCTGATTCTCTTTCCTTAACTTCCTTTCCTCTTCGGCTCCCTGTTCTCCACCTTCTCTTCTCACCTTCCTCTTCTGGACTTTTAGCATGTCCCGTGGACTTAATCTCAGCAGTGCTTCTTCTTGCTGTCCCTGCTTCTACTTTTGCCCTTGCAGCAAGCATTTTCTACACAGCAGCTGGAGTGATCCTTTAAGACTAAGAAATGTGTCCCGGCCTTAAAACCTGTTACATCTGGAACAAAATCCGACTGCAGTGCATGCCTGTCATCCTCACGTGTGGTCCGTTCGGGCCTTTCTTTTTGTTACCTCTGCCTGCCCTGCTCCAGACATGCACGGAAAGCTCTCAAAATGCTGTGAATGATTTTACAATGCAGTCTTTTTACTAATTAAAAGAATTTTAAAAGGCAAGGTATTCAAATGTGACTGAACTTGGAAAGCAGCCTCTAGGTGTCTGCTATGTCGTCATCTTTCTGTTTATGTAGCAAGAGTGGAGATTGGAGGCCACCTGTCTGTGGTGTTGTGTACTGGTTTTTTTTTGTATTTTGTTGATGATTTCTCCTCATTTCTACAATCCACTTTGCCCAGAACCACCTTTTGTAGTTTATTAGCTAGCTTTCTGTAGCATAAAGAGCCCTCAGGTTCAGAACTCTCCAGCTTTCTCAGAGGCGAGTGCCTTAGCACATAGACATGACCAAGACTGTGAAGAGTGTAGCTCTCCTCAGAGGGCCATGTGGCATTTCCCAGCTCAGATCTCTGACCTCTGCTCTAATTAGAAGCTGCTTAATAATTTTGGCTAATAAAACCATGTTTTCTTTCATCTGAGAAGCTTTCTACAAAGCTGCAAAGGGAAAATCTGTTCATTTATCTGTTTTATAAACAGTCAAGTAGCAAGCTTTCTCAAAATGGATGGTACACTTAGTCTAAACAAATCTCATGGGAAGGAAATGTTCAGTCTTTTTAATTAGTAAATATGTCTGATTGTGCTGAGAGCATTAACATTTATACGTTATGTAGACCAAGCTATTGATTGGTGTTAACCTTAATGGGGCAAAGTTGTTAAGTGGGCAAAATGTGTTTGAAATAATCCTCTCAGCAGGATCAACCCGAGATTTATCATGCTTTGATGTTGCTTCTACAACACTGGGACTCAGCCCAGACAGTGGCCTATTTGACTGACATTTTCTTCCTTTTCCTGCTCTCAGTTTCCTCCCCTTCCTGTGTCTCCCTCATCCCTTTAAGTGTCTGGTCCTTTCTTTGGGCCCCAACACTTAGCTCTGGCCTAGGTGAATGTGGCAGCCCTGAAGCTTGTGCGTGAAATTTGGGCTAAAAGCAAAAGAGGATGACAAACTCAAGGAGCAAACAAAACAAAAAATGGCAGTGAAATAGCAGAGAAAAATATAGGGAGAGGTGGAGGGGTACCCAAATGAACAGGAAGGAGAGGAAATCTCCAAGGTAGAGTCCAAGAGCTGGTGACTGAGTTCTGAGTGCTGAGTGCTTGGTTGGGTACCTGTTGGTATCCATTGCTTGCTCTTAAGGGCCCATGCAATGTGGTGCTCAGGTGGGTCTCTGTTATGGGTTCAGGATATGGGACAAACCAGAGCAAGTGCAACATACAGATGTTTTCTGAGGCTTTTAGTGTGCTCTCCCTGAGACAACACATTTGCCTCTTGACAAAAACTTTTTGTAGGCACAGGATTACCTTCTGTGACAGACACTGCAGGCAGAGTAGGGCAGACCTCTGGGATGACAGTTTAAGGTGGGTGATATTGTGGCCACTTCCCAGACGTTAGTGTTGTCAAGAGTACCTTTGGCTACAGGGTTTTCCCTAAATGTCTGTCAGGAGTGATGTGGTGAAGCTTACCTCCTGGGTTTGTAGCATGCTTAATACTTTGCAGCTGTACAAAGGGCATTCTAAACATGCTCTAGATGCAAAAGAACCACCACCATTTTGAGAGAGCTCTTCACTTCCCACAGCTCCCTTTCTCTTGATTTCTGTCCTGAAGGTTTCTGGATTTAATTAGGAGTGGTTCTTGGAGGGACTCTGCTGTGCTCTGGCCCTTTAAATAAGAGAAAGTGATAATTTTCATTTTTGAAGTCATGTTAAGTTTGAAACCTTGGTTTATCGTTTTATGTAGGTAGCAGGGAGAGGGGAAGACTGAAAAATTGAGTCTTTTCATAAAAAGGAAACATCTTCATTATAAATGAAGCTTTGAAAAATATTATTAAAAAATGAGCAAGACACAACATGAATGAAGTAACTTATTAAACACCGTCATGAATTTAGTAGTTTATTGAGATACAACTCTCATGACATGTAATTTACCCACTTAAAAAATATACAATGAGTGGGATTTTGTGTGTTCATTGAAACCTTGGCTACAATTAATTTTAGAATATCTTTATCAGCCTGAAAAGAGGCAGCTACTTCTTACTGCCCTCCCAATTCATAGACAATCACTAATTTATTTTCTCTGTAGATTTTGGTACATATAAATCATATATGTCAAGTCATAAAATATTTGAATTTTTGTATCTGATACCTCTCACTTTGCATGTTTTCATTTATTTATTTTTTATTTATTTTTTGGTACCGGGGATTGAACTCTGGTCCTTGCGCTTGCAAGGCAGGCCACCTAACCGCTGAGCTAAATCCCCAGCTTGCATGTTTTTAAAGAATACCCATTTTGTAGAATGTATTAATACTTTACTCCTTTTTTATTGCCAGATAATATTCCTTTGTATGGATATACCACATTTTACTAATTCACTTAGCAATTTATAGACATTATCATTTTTTCTACTTTTTGGCTATGAAGAACAGTGCTGTAAATATTCATGTGCAAATTCTTATGTGGACATACGTTTTTATTTCTCTTGGACTTATAATTAGGAGTGACATTAATTAGCCTCATTTGGAACTGTTGTCTTCTAAATGAATGTAGCTGCTTTTCTCACCATTAATTTTACCCACTCCTGGATAGTTGGAGCTCAGCATTTGCTTTTTTAAATAGACCTAATTATTTGTATTCTATCTTTGAGTTGTAAAACTCAGATTTTGATTTGAGTTTTTAACATGTGACATTTTCAGAACCTGTTGGTACATTTCACTTTCTTTGTTATAGACTTGTGGCACATCTTAAAAACTTTAAAGATGTGGTAGCTAGTCTTGAGTACAAAAGAGTAAGTACCAATTCAATTTCTGATTTTTAAATTGGCTTAGTATTTTAATAGTTTCTGAAGAACAGTACAGCAGCCACTGAAACCATTAAGTTAAGAACAGAAATAGCCACATAGGCTGGTGAGAGTTTTCTGACTTGCTAATTTAATGTTTGTCACTTATGCTTGTATGAGGATGCCACCTCCTGTTCTTGGATTCTTGGTGACACTTGATGTATATATTCAGTGCAGATCCCTAGTAGGGTAGGGACAGGTTCAGATGCTTTTTTTATCCTGGCCAGCATTTAGCCACCTACAAGGCACCTAGTGTATATTTTGTTTGTCATCCTGTATTTTTAATCCTGTTGCTTCCCTTTTATTCTTTTAAACCTCTAGAATATTAATTGTCACTGAGTACTTTTAATGCATCTTCTTCAGGCAGCATGTCTCCTTCAGTGTAAACAGAATACTGGTCTCGCAGGGTTGCATGTTACTAAGTTTGTCCTGGGAGGCAGGAGGTTAATGTTAACCTCAGTCATTTCCAGTTCTCCTAACTTTGCCTATTCCTGATGATCAGCATTCAGCGTGTCACTTCATTTGAGTGTAAGGTTTTCCCCCTTCTTTTGTTTGTTTTTTGTTTGTTCTTGAAAGACCTTGTTTCCCCTAGACAGAATTCATAGGCAGAGTTTTTCCTGAAGTGTTGTTCTGAATAGAACTTTCCAGAGAGTGAATTAAGTGTATTACAACTTTACAAATCTCATCATTGCTAAGTCTTTTACATCAAATGTGCCTTTCCTGTAGTCCAGTGACCTTTTATGTTCTGCTTGATATCTTCTCAATACGTTTTTCCCTTATGGCTTCCTTCTCGTATTCAGTAGTTCATGTCCTCTAACGGTACAGGTTAGTGTTTAAACATACTCATGGCTGCTGTGTCAGGAACCCGAGAAGAGTTTTGTGTATACAATTGGTCTTTGCTACACCTCAGAAATTCTGGCAGAAAGGAAGCTTTACAGTCAATATAGTGTAGAAAAGTGGATAAACAACTTTTGGGAAGATTACCCAGGAAAAAAGAGGATGCAGGACTCGAATGAGAATGGAACTGACAGTGAAAACAGAGGCTGCTGCTGTTAACTACTACTGAGTAATGTCCTGGACCAGCCTCTTCTTCAGATAGAGTCCTATTTATGGCAAGGGCTTAAGCTGTAGAGTAGAGTGGGGCTGGGTAAATGTTGGTTTAGAAAACCAATCATGGCCCAGTTTGGGCCCCACTCTTCAGCAAAATGATGTGTGAGAAATGCACAGCTTTTGCAGATATTCAAATGAAGTTGTTATTGCAAACTGATCCAGTTTTCCTTCACCACTTAAACTTGCAGAGGCCTCTGATGTCAAGATATTAGCCTCTCTTTTCGAGATCTGGGGTGGAAAAGAGAGAAAGGGTAAGATTTATGACTGAATTAAGGAGTGACTGAATAATAGATTTGTTCATTTTAATAAGCATTTATCAAATGCCTTATGTGCAGTGCTGTGTTAGGTGCTGGCGACACAAAGATGAATAAGCACTGTTCTTGCCCTAAGGGAAAGAGCAATTTAGTTGGGGAGTGAATTGTGATTTACTTAAAAAAAAAAATAAAAGCTTTATTTACACATATGTCAAGCCATAAGAGAAGTGCTTGGTTTGCAAAATGTAACAGCACAGTGGGAGAGCAGAGGAGGGATTGAGGCGTGGGATAGGTGGGCAGGAATCAGACCAGCATAGAAAAGTATCTGCAGGATGAAATCAGAGCAGAGATCTGACTTACATTGCAATTTAGAACTATTATTCATGTTTTGTATGTCAGGTAAGCAGTTTCTACTATTTCATTGAGTGAGAAGGCTCTATAGGGATTGCCTATCCAATGGAGAGCTACTATTAAGGACATCTGAAACAAGCCAAGTCTTCACAGCCTATGACCTCTTGAAACTTTGCTGTTCAGCCTCCTTGTTAGTGAATCAGTTTGTCCTCTCATGCTCTAGTCTAGTGGCTCACTGGGGCCCTTGATATCTTTTTTTTAGATTTACTTACTCTGTAGAGGTGTAGATCACAATCACTCCTCAGCCAGACCCACTTTCCAGCTACAAAATCAGGCAGCCATCCCTATACTGAGCTTCTCCTTTGTTAACTATAAAGGTGTGTTTATCCAAGTCTGTGCTCTAACTCTTCAGTTCTCTTTGCATTAGGTTTGCCAGTTCTACTTACTGTGGAGGTTTCCAAAAAGACATGGCCTATGCAAAATCTCAGCATTTTAAAGGAAAATGTTGGTGTCATATTATCAAAGGCTGTTGTTAGAGGTGGCATCCACAGTAATTAGGACCGATGACATATAATTATAACAGCACTGAGCTGTCTGGGTTGAGAGACACTTCAGAATTTAATTAGCCAAAGGCAATAATGATAAGATACAAGATCTAGGCAGTATCCTTCTAATGGGTAGAAATAGAGCTGCTTTCTTACAGGAGAGGATTAAGGGAAATTATTGGCATGGCAAAGTTGCATTGCAGAATAATGGCAATTTAGAATTCTACAGTATTTTAACATTATGATTGTTTTGAACTTACTGCAATCTTTGATTCTTTTTGTAAATTCAGGGAGAAGGGAATGCATCTCTCTTGTGTCTGGCATCTGTGGTAGCATTCAGTGAATCTTTTTGACTGGATGGAGTTTGAAAGAAATAAACACATTTAATTCATCTAAACCAAGGCTTGAAAACTGGCTGCTACTTACTGTATTTATCATACATACAGTCTCTTTACTTTTCCTTTCCTTTTTTTTTTTTTTTTTTTTTTTTTTTTTTTTTTTTTTTTTTTTTTTTTTTTTTTTTTTTTTTTTTTTTTTTTTTTTTTTTTTTTTTTTTTTTTTTTTTTTTTTTTTTTTTTTTTTTTTTTTTTTTTTTTTTTTTTTTTTTTTTTTTTTTTTTTTTTTTTTTTTTTTTTTTTTTTTTTTTTTTTTTTTTTTACTTTTATAGTTAAAAATACTGTTTTTAGTTGCCAGTATAGTCAGCCTTCTATATCCCTGGTTCCTTATCCTCAGATTCAACTAACTGCTGCAGATAGAAAATATTTGTAAAAAATGGCAAGAAATTGTGTATATACTATGTACAGACCTTTTTCCTTGTAATTATTTCCTAAGAAATCCGGCAAACAAATGTTTACACAGTATTTACATTATATATTTGGTATTAGGAGTCCTCTGGATGTCGTTTAAAGTTTGCAGGAAGTTGTGTGAAGGCTCTATCTGCTATTACACTATTTTTTCTAAGGAACTTGACCATCTTCAGATTTTGGTATCAACTGGCAGCACGGCTAGACTATCCTGAAACTGATCCTTCCTTGGATGTGAAGGGATAGTTGTTTAAAAATAGGAACATTAACATACAATTCTGGATTGTTTTTCTTTTTATCTGGAAAACTCGGGAGATCTGACAGCTCTCAGCTGGACTTCTCACTTGGCTGTGACTGACTAGCAAAAAAAAAAAGTAGCTACCTACTTCAGCTGGGGAATATCACCCTTAGTCCTCACTTTGTCTAAGTCACTCATTTGGCCTCTGTGGATGTCTGGAGTCTGGAAACTGGAAATTGTTATCTTTTTCACCTTTGAAATTGCGTCTTGTGTTTGTGAATATCATGTTTGAAACATCGCCAAAATGATTAAGATTTTTCAGGTTTCCCCATTCTATTCATACTAATGAAGCTGTTTTAGTTTTCTACTTGCATGATAACTTGTAAAATGCCTTAAAATGGGCTCTGGTTAATATGGCTTTGTAGAAGGGTTTCAGTTATGCTCCTTGCAAGTTAGGACCTGTGGTTTCTTTTAGGTGAGCAGAATTTAAAGCCCTGAGTGCCACCTTGGGCACTCATCAAAGCACAGGAAGGGCCAAAGAAATAAGCAGGTGCTTTAGTTCTAACTATAGAGGACACTGAACAAGGATTGTGAAGTGTGAGTGTTGTGAGATCAGAAGTGCAGACCCTGGGTTTATAATTTTTACAGTTCTCAAGAATTGAGTCTTCAAGTATTAATTGAGATTGTTTTGTTTTTTTTCTTTCTTTTTGTCCCAGGGATTGAACTTGGCTCCTTGCACTTGCGAGGCAGGTGACGGCACCACTGAGCTAAATCCCCCGGCCCTTTATTGAGTTTTTTAAACATAAAATTTTCCTGGCATTATTCAGAGGAGGCATTTTTTTTGAAAGAAATGTATGTATTTTAACATTTTCTTTGAGTAAGATTAAATTTGATAGGTTTCCAACCTCAGATTTCTTTTTATCTGTTTTGAAAATATATATCTGTCATGATGAATGTGATGTGATAGCTACTGGTATATCTCAGAGTACAGTAAAAATAGCGTATACACACAGGAAGGAAAGATGAGACAGTTCTGCAAGACTAAAAGGCATATGTTAACACATAATTGGCTTATGTAGGAAAACTCTTCTCAGCTTTTGTCCAAATAATTATTTAAAAATATAAGTGTGTATAATATGTATTACACTCCAAACATGACGGTAGTGAGCAAGCTGCAAAACTTAGTGACATTATCTCCAAGATTTAAGTGAAGATATTTATCCCTGTTCTTTTTCTCTCTCTCTTGCATTTCCACATGCAAAAATAGCCTGCTAAGAAGCCAGTTGCCACAGTACCATAATATATCTTACTAACCTTGGGTTTAGCTACTTTTGGATTATATTTGTTTCTTCATTTAAATTAACATTGCCCAGAACTACCTGCTTCTTAATCATTTTTTTCTGATCACCCTTAGTGTTTTATTAACTTGAAGCTAGCCATGATGGGTCCTAGAAGAAACAGAGTTCACCTGCTACTTTATGTTTCTGCCTGTACTATACTGGCATTGCTTCTCACCCCTGGGCCTTTTTCCTTAGCAGGCCACCATCAGATCAGATCATCTGTTCAGAAGGGAGTGTGCTTTATGAGCAGCAGGTGTGTTCAGCATGATCACTGACCAGAACAATTTCACCCTGCCTCACCCTGACCTGCTCAGTGTTTGCTCCTTGCATTATAATTAGATAAGCCTTTGGTCACAATGAATAGTCTGCATTTAGCAAATTATACTAGCAAAATCTTACACCTTGCAAACAGTTGGGTAGTTAGTGGAGACAGCAAAGAACCAAAGAAACCGTGGCCTTGTTTTGAGTGTAGGTTGACCTAGTGTACAGACATTGTATTTAGACAACAAACACTTTAATGACCCTTCCTAAACATAAAAGGTCACACAATCTAATCCCACACATTAAAAATGGGCAGAGCTGGGCGTGGTGGCGCACGCCTGTAATCCCAGCACTTGGGAGGCTGAGGCAGGAGTATCACTGAGTTCAAGACAAGCCTGGACTACACAGTGAGTTCCAGGTCAATCTCAACTACATAGTGAGACTCTGTCTCAAAAAAAAAAAAGGACAGGAACACAAAGTCCATTTTTCTTCATATCTAATATTTGTCTCAAAAGAACTGATTTCCATTTAATTTGAAAATAATAGTAATGGGATCTTTTGACAACTTTACAATATAAATACTCTGTAGACTACCTGTACACAGAACTAGACCACAGCCATTACCTCTGATTCTTTGCTTTCTTCATTTAAACCCAATTCTTGTAGTTAGAGAAATTCAGCACTGAACGTTATTTTCTTTAAACATTTTTTTGAACATGTTATTTTCTGTTGCAGCGTTGAGTTGTCATTTTAGTTTATGCATATCTTCAAGTCTCCTTAATAGAAGCTCCTTTAAAGTTATAAGATTGCCTGAAGTAGCACAGTGCTCAGAAGGTAGTCATTAAAAAATGGGAGAACTCATCGTCATAACCCTAGTAAACCACTTTAAAAATGAGAAAACAGACTGTGACACTCTGAAGCGTGTGTTTTATTTAGTGATGCAGTTTGGTAGCTAAGTTGGTCAGAGTAATGCAGCTCATTCATTTTTTTGTGATTTCACCATTTTAATTTTCATTTTGCTTTGCCAGAATGTGCCTATTTGAGGTACATTTGAACTCTCATTACCTTGGCAAAAGCCCACATGAAAAGCATCCTTACAGAGGAATTTTTTTCTTTCTTTTTAATTGTTTATTTGGTGGCTTTCCTCACCTATAACACAAAATGCTAATATAGCTGATGAAGGATGGCACCTGTATTTTTCTTTAAGGGCTGCAATAGGAAATCAGACATTAGGTTTATATAAATATCCTGCCTTTGAATTTATCTGTTTTAAGATAAATCATCATCAGTCATGTGGAAGGTTGACTGATATGGATATTATCCTTCCTAGCTGGGTGTTCTCATCCAATTTACTTTTCAGAGTCTCCTATCTTGTTTTAAAGTGGTTTACTGAGGGCCAGGAACTTGGCAATGACCACCACTGCATACTGTGCTACTTCCAGTACTCCTGAAACTGCAAACAATGCCCACTAATAAGACCTGAATGCATCACCACACCGGGTGTGAGCCCCTTCTTTGGAGGGAATAGTGGCTTCTTTTCTAGAAATTATCCCCAAACCCCCAGAGAACGTGTAGGCCAAAAGATTCTGTGAGATTTCAGTACCTTAAAAATGTAAAATATTATAAAAGATCAGTTTTTCATCATTGAAAGGACTCCAAGTGTTTGACTAAATTTTTGGCCCTTACACCTAAATGTTACTTTATAAGCTGGGTGATCATCAGAAGCCTTTGGTTTTAACAACTTTGAATTGAGTGGTTGTGGACAGTAACTTACATTTTTGGAAAAAATGATTTTCAGTTGTTACTTTGATTTCTTTGTGTCTTTTGCAGTAGAGAGAAGGAATAGAATAACTCTTTGAGGGCTTATGAGGTGCTAGGACTGGTGCTAAGCACTTATATACATCATTTCATTCAGTAATCATGTACCCTATAAGGTGGCAGTCATTTTTATAGGCAAAATTCGAAGTGAGAAAAGTTAAGTACTTGCAGCTGGCAACTCACAGGGCTGGGGTTTGAATCCACTTATGTCCTCTTCCAAAACATAGGTCCTGCCTTTTGGGAAGGGGGAGCAGCGTATCTCCATCATCAGTGTTATTCAGGTAAACAGCACAGAGTCGTGGGGTGGGTTTTGCGCAGTAGTTGACTGTAAAGTTTACAAAGGAGACTCTGCATTATTTTATGTGGCGCATTAACTTGAGAAGGTGGCAGTGATTCTGGCTCTGATTTTTGAGGACTAAGTGTTGTGTGGAGAACTGTGGGGACGGGTTTTTGTTTGGAGGAGGAGCTGGGAGTAATATCTTCCGAAGACCAGACTTTTTCCCTAGACTTAGCACCAGAAGAGCAGTTCTTCTAGGGTCAGTAGCTGTGAGAGATGGTGGTGACCGAAGCAGTGTACTGCTCTCCTCAGAAGTCTCATGAGGAGAGTTAGGAGAGAGCCTTTACACCCTTTATGGCCATTCCAAACTTACATCATGCTATAGGCAGATTTTGAGAATTAAATCTAGAAACTTGTAAGGGTTGGACCCATAAGGTGGTTTTTCATTCTGTATTTATAATTATTTCTTTTAAATAATGCCAAAATTAAAAAAAAAAAACAACTGTTCAGAAAGAAAGAAACTGACTACTTTGCTGCATAAGCTTACCTTAAATTTCTCACCTCTGCTTTTCTTGTTCTCCACGGGGAGCATAGAATTGTCACGCAACATTCATACTGTGAACTGTTAGAGTACCCATTTGCTAGTGAGTTCCTCATTTTCTTTGTTTTAGATTGATGAAGGGCTGCTTGGACTTTGACTCTCCTCAAGATGTTAATTATATGTTTCAAAATCATGTGTTCTGTTAAAAATCACTTATGCATAGCCTTGGAAAGAGAACTGGAGGCAAGGAGTTGCTTCAGTGTGCAGAATATTGTTTTGGAGGCCTTGGGAAATAAATCTTAAGAGTTAGTTCATTTACCACCAAGACACATTTAGTCAGTGTATATAAACAAAAGAAGTCACAGTGTGCCTGGACATTATTTGTCCCAGATGGAGTTTAAACTTGGCTCATTATACTGCACTGATGTCATGGTGCATAAACGGGCCCCAAATTAGACGTGCATAGAATCTGCTATGTGCTCCTATGTGCTGAGGGCATTTGGGGAGGAGGGATGGGGCTGGCTGGAAAATCTTTGTCACATTTTTCCTTCTTGTTCTGCAGAGGCTAGTGTGAGTCTTGGATGTGGACTTGGTGCAGAATGAGGGAAGAATTGGAATGATCTGTTCATTTGTACAAGTTGGTATGTGTGTGTGCTCAAGGATGTGATTCTTCCAGGACTGAATATGAGTGTCCCTGGCTTTCTGATAGTTGCTTAACAAAGCTTTAGGAATCTCGAAAGGAAAACCTGAAAGCATTACCTTATTTAATTTTTGGTGCTGCTGGGGATCGAGCCCAGGGCTCTGCAGAAGCTAGACAAGTGCTAAGCATTATGTTTTTGCAGAGCATTTGTCAGTTCTTTTTACCTTGAAATCTTCACTTTGAAAAGTTTCTTTACTTTTCAGTGGTCCTAAGTGTTTAGCTGTATAATTCTGTTTTCCTGAATTGTATAGTGAATAATCTTTTAAACAGATTGATTAAATGTCTAAAAAGGCAAGTACTCAATGCTTCTTGAGGATCTGGCTGAGTTTTTAATTTTTCTCTGTACTTTGAGAGGGCAGCTTTTGGGTCAGAAAACTGCCAGGGGAAGGGTTTTCTTGGACTGACTATGAAGTTTCCATATTCTGTTATGCTATAGCATTATTCTTTATTGCTGGCTTTCTTTATGATAATCTTAATTTGAAGCATTTCCAGGTAATGATAGTCATTTTGTATATAAGAAGGAGCTTAGATTTCAGAACTTCCATGAATGGATCCCAGAATGGCTCCTCTAACTGGGATTCCTGGAAGCCAAAATAGACACTGGAATATGGATGAGCTGGGAGTTGAAAACCAGGAAAACCAGAGTGTTTCCCAAATAGAAGTAGAAACTCTGGTTAGAGGTGAGAATTGGGTGATTTGATATTTTATTGAGAACATGAAACATAGAGTTGATTAAATTTTTTTCTTGGGTCTCATTTTACTTGTCATTGGTGGGAACTTGGGGATATGATTAACTTTTTTTTTTTTGGTTTTGCGGATCAAACTTGGGTCTTTATGCATGTGATGCAGGTGGTGGTGGATATGATTAACTTTGAACTCTTGAAGACCAGTAGTGTAGTGAGTCTCCTTGGACTTGTAATTATATTTTGGCCAGCAAGCCAATGCAAACTGTACAAATATAGACTACCATGACTGTTTGGTGAGCTGCCTAAAGGTAAAGGATAGGAGACCTAGGTTAGCTGTTGAATACTTTTGGAGTTAGTTTTTTTTAGAGCAAAAGCCAAGAAACTAAAGAGAAAGAAATAAGGGCCAGAAAAAATCTAGAAGGGAAAAGAGACATAAGAGAGATACAAGCTCGTTGTAGCAGTGGTGGAAACAGGAATGGTGGAAGCATACTTAGTTAACAGAATTAGAATGACAGGAAGTAGGAAAATAGAAAGCAGCTATAGCTTGGCAACTACAATTTTAGAAAGCCCAGTGTTGGTAGAGGGCTGGGCAGAACTATAGAGCAGCAAACTTTGAGATTGGGTAGCCATAGTTAAGATGAACCATGAGTTATTTTTTAAAAATTCTTACTTGGAGCAACATAGTCCCTGAATTATGTTGCTGATGAATATTTCATTAGCATCTTTATTGGGTTCCACATGTCCAGTGTCTTGCCTCCCAGTTTAAGCTTCTCACTGCTACCAGAGTTACCTACTAACGCTGCCTTCTTTTTGCTCAGTAAAGTTCAGACCTTTCAGTAGGGCAAATAAGGCCCTTTGGAGGTGGCTGTGGTCTGTCTCTGCTGTCACATCTTTGGTTCATGGCTACATGTACACACCATATGGAAATTCAGGTATTGTTAAACATATCCCATCATTCAAGCCTCTGTGCATTTACATGTTTGATTGTTCTTTAGCTTACCTACTTGCAGCCTCCCAACCCCCTTTAAATATCACTCCAACCTCAACATTTCCTGGTTTCTAGATGGTGTCATCTATGTCCCTAGCACTTGACAGCATGCAATGTTATATCTTAGTTACTCTTCTTGTTACTAAAACAAAATACCTGACACCCAGAGTTAAAGGAGGACTTATTTTAGCTCACAGTTTATAGAGGTTTCAGTTCATAGTGAGCTCTTTCCAAGATAGGATGGCATGGTGGGGAATGTCACAGAGGAGAAATGGTTCATGGCAGAGCAAGCAGAGGGCACCAAGCAGCCAGTCTGCCTTCCCTTTTATCCCATCCAGGCAACAGCTTTTTGGGTTGTGCTACCCAGAATTATGCGAATGCCAGTCAGTGGACTAATTTAGTGCCATACTCCTTAATCCCAGTATCACCCACCTTAGATCCAGCCAGCTCTGCAAAGCCCTGCCTATAAGCACATGAGGCCTGGGGTGGGGCATCTAGATCCAAGCCATAACATGTTTCTTTATATGGTTAATCATAGTTCTCTGCTGTAGTACCCACATACAAAATGGGCAAGCTTATATTATTCTTATCATAGAAGCATCCATGCTTAATACTGTAAAGTGTTTTGTAACTACATAGTAGTTACTCAGTAACTGTTTGTTGATTTGAATAATCAAGGTTTCAGTAATTGCATTGTGTTGATTTAAATAAGGGTAACATAATCAATGCCTAAATAGGTGGTAATCTGTGCAAGGGGCAAAGACGATGGAGAGGGGGGCTCTTCTGTCTTTTCTTTCAAATCCTTTTAAAACTCTCAGATTATGTTAATATGCTCAAAGTAATAGTCAATTGTAGAATTTTAAGCACGTAAAAAGTATAGTAATACAGGAGAATTGACTCCAGTATATTTCATAATCAAATGTGCTCTAAGGATGGAAACATTGTTCATGGACACATTGTTTATGTCTGGGAAAGGACACTGTTATTTGACGAGCATTGAAATAGGTTCTGAAAATTATGGAATATTAGAATGTAGGCAGTCAAATATGTTTTCTTGCTGTCCTTGAGATTCCTACTTTAGGTTTCTTGGTTAGGTTCAGTGCAGCGCACCTGAGATATGTGACAAAAGCACATCGGTGGGGATCATGTTGCTCTCTCTCAACCATTCAAAACCAGACATGAGATAGCCCAATGTTTATGGAGTGGGACACACTAGATTCAGTGTGCAAGGCGTACTCAAGGTTGGGCTAGCTAGGTAGAGAGAGCCCTGAGCTGCTGATTTTCCATCCATTTCAGATCCAGGTCTGGGTACGCAATGTGTGGATGGGATTGAGGAGTGGAAAGGTATTGTACCTCACTTATCAGTTTCTGTAGCAAAGGATTAGCCCTGAAATGGTATTGGCAGTAGCCAGATTTTGGTCCCAGTGAACACAATTCTTAGCTAAGAGAAGTGGAGTTATATTTTATCTTTTGGGGGGGGCAGGGTACTGGGGGTCAAACTCTGGACCTTGCACTTATGAGGCAGGCGGCAGAACCACTGAGCTAAATCCCTGGCCCGTGGAGTTAGTTTTGATACTCAACTACTTGGAAAAATTTATTTAATAAGACAAATAATTTAAATAGACATTGTGGTGCTCCAAATACATGTATGTATTTGGTAGCTGTTACTCTTAGCTGGTGAAAAAAACATACTAAAGTTTATTTAGTATTTTGGGCTTTTATGTTTTTGGTCTTTGTCTTTAAAGTCCTGTGGTTGAAACTTTAGAATCAGGTGTTAGTGACTCTTTTAAAAGAGGCTTTTAACTTAGTTTGGGGCATCTATGTTACATTATGCATTTTTTTTTCATTTAAGTTAATGCTG
Source organism: Fukomys damarensis (assembly GCF_012274545.1). Lineage (NCBI taxonomy): Eukaryota > Metazoa > Chordata > Mammalia > Rodentia > Bathyergidae > Fukomys > Fukomys damarensis. The sequence continues at coordinate 33,230,694 of NW_022900924.1, forward strand.
TATTTATATTCTTAGCACACAGCAGCTCTTTTTGTAATAGAATCTCTTTATTCAAGGCAGTATGCAATTAGAGATACAGATGTACAACTTCTTACAAGCAGCCTTTGTATTTTTTTACCACTGGCTATAAATGTTTTATTTTTGTTTAAACGTTCCCCCATCCCCAGTCCCATGCCAGTTCCATTTGCAAGCCCAAGGTGGGAAGAATTTTGTATTATCTGAGGTTCTATTTCCAATGCCTAGAGCAGTGGGGGTGAACCTGCGTTACCCCTGAGAGCTCTAAAAGCTTCACCATCACTGGCCTACAAGAATGCCTGACTCATTCTGGGTGCTCATTAGTGTTTGCTGAATTGTGGCGGACGTGTAGTAGTTCTTCCTCTGAGGAAATGAAGCCTTGGAACTCTTTTGTTTTTATTTTCTATAGGCATAAAATAGTGTGGTTTCAGTGTATAAAGTTGTCCCACTTGACTTCTTTTTTCTTACTAAGCATTCCAGTATTGGTCTTCTTGTTAATGGCAGAATATTTTGGGGGAAAAGCATGAGAAGTAGCATCTAGTGATTGTGCTATTAAAGTGTTAGCACCTGGGTTTATATCAGGTTGCTGGGAGCGGTACATTAAAGGACTTAAATAATTTTGTGAGACTAAATTGTGCCCAGTATAGAAGTTAGGATCCCTTGCTACCTAACTGCAGAACCTTGATTGCAGGTAGGAGGCTCTACTTCACGGAGCGAGCACAGGTTTCCTAGAGGAGAGCTTGTCCTATGTCTCTGGGGATGTGCCTTTAACCCAGTTAACTGTTTTCTCATTATAGCGAATTTTTGAAGTCCTCTATCTGTGTAGATACCTGACTTTGTGTAACTGCTGTCCATTGTGGTCAGGCAGGGCTGGATTATGATGCTGTCTCAGGCACTTTGTAGTGACTTTGAACAGATTTCTTGTGTTCTTTATGTCTCCATTTTCCCATCTGTGAAGTCTGGTTAACAGTACCTACTCGACAGACCAGCTAGGTTTAGTAAATAGTAAGTATTTTTGCAGTTGTTATAGACGGGGGAAAAAGAGTCAATAAAGTAGCCTACATCATGATAAATTTAATTTTAGAAATGTCAGAATATTCTGTCCAGGGAAACAACTTTTCAACCTTCTATCTTTTGAGGAAATCAAGGTATTACAAAGTTTGGATCACTGGAAAGTCCCAGAAGAAACAAAATAAGAGCATTTATCCTATTGGTTATGTTGACTAACAACAAGGTCCACACACCATGTGTGTCCCTGTACTTCAACCCATGTTGTGTTAAGTCCTTCCTGGTGTTGTATGTTTTTTTTTTTTCCTGCCAGCTTTGATTCAGGTTTTGGGAGGATGGGTAAGCATGGTGAGGCAGTCAGTACCTGCTTGTCATCTCCCTAGGTATGTTCCTAATCTGCATGCTCATATCTTTAACCCCAGGATTTTCCTTATGTGTGTTATTATAAAGGCCATTATTCGTCACCAGCAACCTGCTACTTCCCTTTTCCTGATTTGGAGAAGAGAAGAGGCTCAGAAGACAGTGCTTATTTTTCAGTTGTGCTGAATGCCAGCTGTAGTCTGTGGCACGTGGACCAGGATCTCAAATACGTGTGTTTGGGAATCAGGTGTGTATGTCTGTGTGCATGTGACCAGAAAATAGTAGAACCAGAAGCAGGTACTGTTCTTTTTTTTTTTTTGGTACCAGGATTGAACTCGGGTCCTTGCGCTTGCATGGCAGGCCACTGAACCACTGAGCTAAATCCCCGGCCCTGTTCTTTATGAAGTCAAAGGTGATTTTTAAAAGCAGTTTTGGGTTGAGGTTGTCTCCAATGTATAAGGCTCTCAGTTGGATTCTTCAGCACCACATAAATAACACTGGCTGTTCCTGGATAGAACCCTTACTTACATGGAGCTCTTTTGTAATTTTTAGCTTGTATCATTTTTTTCTCTTAAAGGTATTTGTTGGATCATCAAAAATATTGGCTCCAAGGGAAAAGTGTTTATTTATACATGAAATGAGTTAGCAAAAGACAAGCTTTACAAGGTATGGCAAGAGGAGACTAGAAAAGAGATGGGGTCTCCTCTCACACATCAGTTTATGTCTTGATCATCCAGCTTGAACTTCTAAGAATGCTACAAATACACTATTTCATGTTTGCTTAGTCTCTGTTACTACTCTAGCTGAAGCATTTTTGTTTGGTATGGGGGATAGAACTCAGGACCTTGTGCTTGCGAGGCAGGCGGTGGCACCACCGAGCTAAATCTCTGACCCCTCCTAGCTGAAGCACTTTTGATGGACATTGCAGTGATTACTTAGTCAGCTGGCTGGTGATTTTTAAATTTGAAGCATAAATTAGTAATTTTTCCCTAGGAGTAATCTTAGATACTGTTGCTTTCTGGTTAATCAGCCATCCCATGTTTAAATTTCAAAAGTAGTCTCCCTTTTTTCTCTTCTAATGGATGAAAACAATTAAATTTGGATTGATATTGGTGAGGAAAGATCTGCTACACTTTGTTTCAGCCTGTTCCTGGGTAGCCTTCTCAGAATACTGGGTTTAGCCTTTTTCTCAATTGTATTCATTGTCTGCTTTTATTGTGTTTCTGGACTTTGCAAGAGTGGTCACTTATTTTTCATTAAGCCTTGATAAACTGCCTGTGTTTATTTTTGGATTCTTGGTTCAGGTAGCATTAGTGGACTTGAAACACATCTGATGAAGCCTGAGGTATGTGCCTATGCTTTGATGAGCATGGTTCTGTGTTAAGAAGAAAAAAAAACCTATCAGTGATCTTTTTCTTCTTATTCTCTGACAAGACATAGAATACAGCATAAATCCATTTTAATGCTGACTTAGGGAAAAGCAGGAAATGGTCAGTGTGAGGACACAAAAATGATGAGGATTGGACAGCAATGTTATGTTTAACATCCTGCATGTAAGAGAACTTGTAGCAGTTGCAGCTGCTTTATGGCTGAAGAGAAATTAAGGAGGAGAGAAAGAGAGAGAGAGGGAGGGAGGGGGAGAGAGAGAGAGAGAGAGAGAGAGAGAGAGAGAGATACCCCAGTCTGCCAGGGTGTGACTCATGCTCCTCAAGGCAGGGAGATGCAAGGCCTGCTGTCAGGACAGGTCTTTGGGCCCCTCTGTCAAAATTGTATTTTTACCTCTGCAATTGACAGTGAAAGCAGCCAGGTGGTCAGCCTTTTTCAGTATAATGCAGTGCTTTCTTGTAAAATATCTCAGTGGCAAGATGGATACAGATTGTTCAAATGGTGACTGTTGCTCTTACTAAGAAAAATTGGTTTTAGGACGCAGGAGATTTGCCTGGTTTCTGAGGTAACTTGGTAGATTATAATCTGGTTGCCATAGTAACTCAGCAGCAGGGAAAATTAGAGGGACTAAATCTTTGAAGGGGAGGTATTTTAGTAGGCTGCTTGGAAGCTCTTTACCTATCATCCTTCCCCCTGAAGAAGAGATGTGGGAGTCAGGACTTCCCTTGCTGGATGCCTGTGGGCCAGGCTTTGAATTGTGGCCGGTGTCAGTAACTGCAAGGAACTTTCGAGGCACTTGTTGAGGCACTTGTCGTGCAATATGGCAGGAAGATAATGTGGCAATCTGGAGCATACCCCAATTCAGCAATTCTTTTTCTTGGCTGAGACTTTCAATAGTACTGGTGAATTGTATTTTCAGAACCAGTATTCAGGGCACATTATCTGACAAGAATATGAAAATCTGGGACAGAGAGTCTTGATGTGCATTGATTTTTTTTCCCCTAGCTAATTAAGTCCACAGGCATATATTATTAGCTTATCTCTAGAGGTTCAGATGCAAAGCATATGGTTTTGACTCTATTACAGTGATGCTAGAGTTTGACTAAAGACTTTGAGAAAAACAGGTACAATTCTCTTCATTTGTTTTATCACCCTGTAGTAGAGGCATGCTCTATATGTAAAAATAAAGTTAACTCAGATGATTTTCATGTTAAAGGAATGGCTCTAAAAGCCCAGTTTCAAGAAAGCAATTGAAATGTTTTATCATTTTAGAGATCTGAAGGGATTTCCTTTTGACTTCTTAAAATGGCACAGTGTATTTACATTGGTTAGAATTTGAATACCGAAGACCGAAAGATTATTGACACAGTTACTGTACAGGAAAAATAAATTGCCTTGAAATAACTTATCATTCAAAATAAATAGGAAGCACCAGGGATGAACCTTGGACTGTTCTTTTACAGTTAATTTATTTATTTCCTAATTTTAAAGATTTTAACATGTTAGCAGTGTCTCCAATGATGAATTATTAGAAGAACCAAAATAAATGGATGGATATTAAAGGCTTAATTTTAAAGGTGAAATGACTTTGATATTAAATGCTTTTACAAAACTGATAGGAAATAAAGTTGCCTTTCAAACTTCATCTTATAAAAACTTCATTTCTAAGTTAAAATAATTGTATTCATTGGTTTTCTTTATGTTTTATGACTTTCACTCATTCGGTAAAAATACTGAGTTCTGATTCTATGCCAGGCAAGGAGTTAGTCAAATTTTATCCTTGTGTCATCTAATTAGAGAAGAAAAGCAAATTAAAATAATGGCCTAGGTAACTAATTACAATTATAAATTTTAGGAAGAAGTGGTAAAGTGGAGAGTTTGTTTGTGTGTTTTAGAGCATTCAGTGAGGGACTGCAGCTGTCTTGAGAGTCAGATGCCATGTCTTCAACTGAGAAGGTTGGACAGACATTGGCTAGTTAGGGAAGGAATAATGTCAGTGGTAGGCAAGAGTAAGGGAGTAGGGAACAGCATGCTTAATGTCTAAGCCAAGAGGAAATAAGGCTTATGCCAAAAACCTGTTAACACAATGACATTCTGTCAATTTCTAAAATATGTACTATTTGAATAGTGTTAAACTTGAACCTAATAATTTTTAACTATAGTTAAGTTTGGATTATGCCTTTTAAATTATATTTAGATATAAAGTAGTAATTTGCCCTTTTATTTTCTTATAACAGAAACTGTGAGACTGTTGAAAGAATGTGCTTTGCCATTCCTGCTCATGGTCTAGTCTTTCAAGTTATCTTCTGATGTTAAATATCGCTGTTCATATAGCTAAAACACTAACTCTAGATCATAGACTTAAACATTTGCGTTTTGTGGGGCTAATTAGTAGTACCTATTTCATTTTGTGTTTTATGCATAGATATTATAGTAAAATTTTTATTTTTTATAATTTTCCTTTATAAGTATAGTGGTCCTTTTTTTTCCTTCTTCTTTAAAAGTTTTCTAGGGCCAGAGATTTATTTAGCTCAGCAGTTCCAGTGCCTGTCTTGCAAGCGCAAGGTTCCTAGTTTGATCCCCAGTAACCCCCCACACCCCTCCGCCGCGCAAAAAAACAGTTGTCTCAATTCACGAGAGGAAAATAGGAATTGTGCTTCCCCCCAAAAAATATATTTTTTTAAAGTTGAATTTTCGAAGTTACGTAAGTAACAGGAAAATTCACTTGGTTAAAAGAACATGTGTGTTTCTCTTTATCCCCCCCCAAATTTCAACCAGGTTTATGATTTATACCCTACGTTTTACATTTATATAATATTTTGTGCCCACACTTCCTGCTAGTATATAAATTTAGATAATAAAATTTGACAAAAACTCCCAGGTGCTTTAGTATTAAATTGAAATTAATGTGTTGTTTTGGCAGGTTATTCTCGTTCAAGTTAATCCAGGTGAGACTTTTACAATAAGAGCGGAGGATGGAACACTTCAGTGCATTCAAGGTAAGGAAATTTTTGGTAAACATTCTAATCAAGGGATTTATCCTTTTAAAGATGCAACCCCCACCCCCGTTCTGCATGTGATTCTAGAAGTAAAATGTATGTTTTTCTTTTTCTTTTTTCTCTTTCAAATAGTCTCAAATGTATATTACTATCCAAATGATGCTTTTAGTAGTAAAGTCTTATTTGAGTGCTTTTAGCTATTTATTACTGAGTAATGAATAACTCCACAATTTAGTGCTTTAAAACAAAATTGATTATTTCATTTTCTGTGGATCAGGGAATGGGCGTGACCTATATTGGTCCTAGAGATTTGGGCTTCCCAAAAAGCTAGAGTCAAAGTGTGGTCTAGCATTGCGGTTGATGTAGGGTATGTCTATATCTAGGCTCACTCAAGTTGTTTTTGGCAGCATTTAGTTTTCTGGGAGCTATTTGAAGGAGATTTCCCTTAGTTAATCCTGTGACTCTAGGGGAGGGGAGCCAGATACAGAGGGCAGACACAGAGTGAGTATCCAGAAGTCACGGGGGAGTCAGTAGGTTCAGCCTATAGTCAGGTAAAAGTACTTAAACAAGAGTCTGAATCCCAGGAGGCAGTTTGTTGGGGGCCATTTTAGAAGGCTGCCCATTGGCTCCTAATGATTCATGTTCTTTCTACATGCAGCATGCCCCCTCCCAACATCGGTAAAGCTCCTATGCTGTGTGTCTGGATTCTGAGTCCAGAATCTTGTCATCTAACTAAGCTGCAGGTGTGGTGGAGGCTTCATACGTGTAATTCTTTAAAATATAGCACCTACGGGTTTTATTAATTTCTAATTTGTGCACTGCTAATACTTGTCTGCAGTTTACTTTGGAAAGAAGACTTAGGTTTTATCCTATGGGAGTTCTAGGTAAGACAGTCAATCCAGCTCTGTCATTGGTCAATAAACACTGCTGTATTTATTGGAAGGCATGGTTTGTGATAGCTCTTTTTGGCAGTAAATAATGATTGAAATCATGGGGCAGATGATAAGTTGGCATGTAGCAGAGAGATCTGTGTTAGCTTAGTGATGGAAATTGGATCAGAGAGCTTAGTTATAATAGTTGGACTTGTTTACCAACACATAAGTAAATGAGAGAAAATGTCCATCAGTTTTAGTTTCCTTTAATGAGTTACATAAAACAGTTGGTTTTTCTGTTGCATTGCTTAATGAAACAGGCTACGTTGCTTTGCAGTTTCACTTCTTTTTTTTAAATCTATAAGAACAAAACTTTAGAACTCTTTTTTTTTTAGAAGATTAAGTGTATTTTTGAGGATTCAAGCTTAATGAGTTTTAACTGGTATTAATCTGAAATAATTTAATCATTTTGTTAATGCTTTTCATTGACTGCTTTTGTCTGACTATTTTGTCCCTGAAATTGGTCTTTTGTATTTTAAACCACTTCAAAACAACTTAGTCATTGCTGAGGAAAAATATGATGAAACTTCAAATCAAGGAAGAGAGGAAATATATATTTTAACAACTCCCCAGGATGATTATTATGCACAGCCAACATGTACTAATAAAAATAAAAATATATAAAATAGTATGACATCTAGAACCTTCTATCTACCAGTAGTATTACAGTAAATGGGTATTATTAATTAAAACCTCAGCATCTACTTTGTATCTCTTTTTTAAAAAAAATTTCACCACAAAAACCAGATGAAAAATTACCTATATAGAATAAGGCTGAGGTTTTTCTGTTTAGTAACAAAGCATTTGCATTCCTGGCTATTGTAATGTTGGAGTCCCATGAGTTGTCAGATAGTCTATGACTCTTTACAACTGAGTATGTGTAATAGAATCTGTAAGTAAATTGCTAGGGCTGGGGATTTAGCTCAGTGGTTCCACCGCCTGCCTTGCAAGCACAAGGTCCCAAGTTCAATCCCTGGTACCAAAAAAAAAGTAAATTGCTGCAAGATCAACATATACAAAACTTTCAATCCATCTGAGTTCACTCTTTGGTAAATTCTTTGTATTTCACTTTTAACAATTTTTTTTTTTAAATGAAGTTAACCTCTCCCCTACTTTTATTTTTTTCAGTCCATGTCAGTAGCTGGCTCACTCCACAGGAAGTGTTGCAAGTGTATGAATATTCACAATGGAAGTTTTGTTTTTATTCATGGTGATACTGGAGATAAGTGACACTAATACCCTTCCAGGGACTTCAGATATGCTTTTGACCAAAACCTAGTTGGGAATCCTGTTTATCTTTGGCTCCCCCCACCTTCCTATTCTTTGTTCACTTGTGAAGATCCAGAGACTAGAGTTGTCTTCATGTGGGGTGTAATTGTACCTGCCAATTAAATGAAATCCGTAGGACAGAATGAGAAGAAACCAGGAACCAAGTGCTGTGCTAGGGCTTGGGAGGCAGTGGGGCAATGGGATGAATTTCATATACTGGAAAGAAAGTTGCCAGGCAGACTAAACTGCAGATGTAGGCCCATTGACTGCCACTAATCTCTTAATAGGAAATCACTAAGACAAAGTGAAAAAGCTTCCATTTGCATTCCAGTGTGAGCTAGTGAATGTTTTACTCCAGCTGAGTAGAGCACAGCAATGTAGATTGTGGGCATAGGCAATATATGTGTAAATTCCAGCACACACTCTTAGGCCATCCTGACTCTTGCTGTGATCTCATTTCTGTCATTGGATTCATTCTGCTCTTAAACTGTGCTGTGCATTCTCTCATTTAGTGAGCATGATAGGGGTGCTTAAGGAAGTTGAGGCCTGTGGAGATTGATTCGCTCTTTAAAATCACATAGCTGAAAAGAGGCAGGCAGAGCCGAGTTTTCATCCCTGGGATGTCCTTTTTTTTTTTGGTACCTGGGATCGAACTCAGGACCTCTTGCTTTTGAGGTAGGCAGTGGAACCATTGAGCCAAATCCCCAGCCCATCCCTGGGATATCTTTATGTAGAGCATAAGTTCTTCATTGCCTTCCTCTGTGGCTTTCCATCAGGAAGTATTCTGTTTTCATCAGGCATGTGACAAGAACAAGGTGAGTTCCTGTTTGTGAGCACCAGGGTAGTGGGCAGGAAGTTAGGGTGAGGCAGATATAGTTTGCAGAACAAACGACCATGATGGAGACTGGCTCTGGGGAATGAGACAGGAACCTTGTTGAAAACTAGGAGGTACTTGATTAGTTCATAGTTGGGCTAGCAGACAGTCTGATGTGGAGAGTATTGTTTTAGAGCTCTTTATTTCTGCCGTGTTAAGATTGGCCTCAGATTTGGGGTGGGCTCAGTCTCCAAGTGGGTCATCCAGCTCCAGGCTCTAGAAGAGGATTGGTGCTGTGGGAGAGGGTTGGTGCAGGGGGAGACAGTCTTTTTGCTTGCCTTTTGAAAACCTGTTAGGAAAGAATCAGAAACAGGTATATCACAGTGGAAACTTCTGAGAGAGAAGCATTTGTATTTTAGCAGGGATTAAATTAAAGGCATTGAAGCTTGTGGGGAGAGTTTGCTTTGTTTTAAATTGAGGTGAAAGGTTATTGTTGGTGGTGGTCTTCCTGGAATTTTTTTCCCCATTAATATTATTGGTACATTTAAAGCAAACAATACAGTTACATTTATCATTGGGATGCCTTTACATGATATGTCTTGGTTCTTGTTTTTCTTCCTACAACCCTGCCCTCCCTTCACTCCCTTCACCCTTACCTATTTACTTCCTGGAAATTTTGAAGTCATACCCATTGCTCATGCCATGGTTGAATCTGTTAGCCAAGTAACTTTGCTATTTCAATATTAGACAGGAACTATTCTGGGGGGAAACCTAGTGGTAGAGAATGGAGTTGGCTTCTGGGCTTTGAAATGGCACCACATGAGGTTCACCCCCTTTGCTTGCCATGTAATTTGTTAGCTAATAATTTTCTGAAAGACACTATGGCATCATTAGAAAGACCCCAAGAAGTCATTATGATGTTATTAAAAGACAGCTTGGAAGTTGAAAACATTAATATTGAATAAAATGGTTTCTCTGGGAGAAAATAAGATTTTGTTTTCATGGGAATGTCCTTGGTGATAATGAGGGAAGAAAAACATAGGAAACATACAATATGCTATGACAGCAGATTCATTTCTAATGGAATATTTCTCAATAGTTTCCATGAAACATGAATCATAGGTCTTGAACGGGCCACAAAGGGCACAGCTCATTTCTCCTTGGAAGCTGGACTTATACCTATGGCATCCCAGACAGAAGATTATTCATTTTTTGGCCAGATGGAATTGTATAAAGAGCTAATTGTTAAGAAGAAGTGTTCTAGCAATCAATAGGAATCCTTGCTTTTGCTTAAAGTCAAGAATTAATAGAGGGCAGCTGTGGGTCTCATTCTTTCATGTGCATCTCTGGGCTGAGGTGCTGGCAGTACAGCCTTCCTTCCTGTCCACACTTGCTGTCTTTTTATCTGGGCTGTTTCTCTGCTCCCTGTAGATTCCTCTAGCCAACACCAATACCGTACTTCCTGGAAGGCTCTAGGTCTGTCTCTTCCAAGAACCCCCTGGACTACTGCAGTCCATCCTGACTTTTCTCTGAGTTTGGAGGAGCAGGTGGATGCAACACTATGCAGTCTAGACACATGGAAACTTTAACCCTTGAGTTAGACTCTGAAGTCACGGTGATCTGAAGTGGTCCTCTGCCTTGCTGCCCAGCCATATGCACAGATCATTGCCGACTGGACTCTTGATTGCCTTTAGTTATTACATTACGCATGATGGTTTTTTCTTTTAAATTTTACCCTTCTAGTGGGAACTAAAAATGTTTAGTGATCCCCAAAGTCTCCATAGAACTTTCAAATCAAGATTGTTAATTGAAGCTCATCAGTTTGTTTTTGAGAAACATTTAAATCCTAAAGAACCTTCAGAATGCAGCTATATTAATACTGCAATTTTGTTTTAAGGCTGTTATACATAAATTACGAGCCTGGAGAATATAGGTAAATATCATGGTGATATAAGAAAATAAAAAAATCTAATGCTTAAAAACCACCATTATTTTAATAAATAATAAAATCTAAAGATAGCTAATTACTAATCATTTTTTGTAAATATCTTTTACAGTTGTTGATTTATTCTGCTAAATTGTATTAAGTGGGTTGACTAAATATCAGCAGAGTGTACAGTTGGAGGAAACTTTTAAGAAACTTCCCTACTCTGAGATAGCATGAGTGTTGAAGCTGTTTGAATGTGTGCAACTGTTTTCTTCTTTTTCTTGTTCCCCTTAAACCCTCTTCAGCTCTGTGTCTTATTCTCCCCCTGCTCCCGGCAAGTGTGGGAACTGTATCACTGATGAACACCACGCTCTGCTCAGTGGCTCAGTGAATGACACCATTGAGAGCTGTTCCATGTTCCTGAATTTCCTTGTCTCCTCCCTCCCCCAGCCCACCCCGCAATGTGTGATTCAGCATCCAGAATGTCACAGGGACCTTAGTGGTACTTTTTTCTTTTTTCCTTTTAATGTGCCACTTGCCATGTACTTACCAGACCTGTTAGGTAGATTAGAATACTGAGCTGTACTTTCTGAGAATTATATCACAGTCTCTAGGGAACTCGGGTTGTATCTTGCTTTATTTATTTGAAATGTCATGACTAGCATCATAGCTTACTTGGATTTACAAGCTCAGGTAGACTAATTTCAAAAGTGACGTTTCTGTATGCTTTACTCCTTTAATGCAAACTCTGCATATAAAAGAGAAATCCCTGTTTTACTACCTTAAAACTCAGGACCTGTTTCAAATAAAGTCTGTCTTTAAAGGTTTAAGGTTTCACCCTTGTCTTGACTTGAAATACAATCAGTTTTTAATAAAAAAAATTAAAAGTGAAATTATTATGGTATGAACGTATTAAATTTGTCTTTCATTATGTTAGCTATAGAATTATTATTTCACTTTAATTATTTGTAGAAAGAAATATTTCTATTATGTAAGATTAAGATTTGGGGAGCTTAGTTTATTTTTCTACATAAGAAACCTTTGAAAATAAAATCCGTTTATTTTGCATTTAGGGGCTTTATGTGAGATTGGTAATAAATTGAAGTGTTTTTGTAAACACTTGGGCTTCCCTTAAAAATCTTTTAGAATTGAAAATAGAAAGTTTTTTTTTTTTTTTTTTGG
>NW_022900924.1:33242692-33262053 GCF_012274545.1 Fukomys damarensis
TTTTTTTTTTTTTTTTTTGGCCTACTCTAGCCTCCCTCTCACACTCATCTTTCTGATAGATTGAAAGCTGTATTTAGCAAGAGTTAATCCACAGTTCTCTAGGACAGCCTTAAGATAAGAGAGTCTGAATTTTTTGGAAAATCTAAATTATTCCGACTTTCAAGCCCATCCTACAACTTTTAACTACTAAGCTTCATGCCAAATCAGTGTTTTATGTGTATATTTGCTTTATTAGACAAAAATTTTTCATTTCCCATGCTAGATATGTTTCTTCATGAAATATTGGAGAAAAATGACTTTCAGCTGTTTTTTTTGGTACTGTGGATGGAATTTGCCCTTGCGAGGCAGGCGCTGGAACCGCTGAGCTAAATCAAATTCCTGGCCCTACTTTCAGCTTTAGAGAACACTTGATCTTTGAAATGTTTGAGAGATATATTTTATATATTGTTTAGTGTTTCTTCCAAACAGGGATTGATGCATAGTTCTTGGTTACAAACAGACATTCCATGTGCTGAACTGATAGGCCCACTTACAGACAACATCTTGCTGGTGCTTAACTGGAAGTTTACCTGCAGGATGTTCCCTGCCAGAGCTGCTGGATACTGATGCACCAGTGTTTGAAGGGAGAGAGGAAAACCTATGGTCTTATAGGACCCCTGTCTTCATGCAGAGGCTGTGTTGCTTCCCCAGGGCATTTTGGTGCCTCCCAAGGGAAGTACCTGGGGTTCCTGCTATTCTTTGCCTCTCTCCTCTTTCTCTTCCCAGTTATCATGACTGTTGACATTTATTCTTACAGTTGCATGGTAATGGAATTTTAAACCATTAGACAAAAACTTCACCTAACTTTCATAGTCTTTGTTCTCCAAGTGGAGTTCTAGTGATTTGGTCCATTAATACAACTAGTAATTGGTGTTAAAATTTCAGAGTAAATGGTATATACGATGAACATTTGGTCTTTTGCTAATTATTAGCCTCTTAGATTCATTTTTCTCTCTGAAGATGGGGACAGGGATTGATCTGATATCTGATAGTGTTGTGAAAGAATCTGTTGTTCCCGCACCACCACCAACTACCACTACCATCACCACCATATATACTAATGCAAACAGCTTTGCTAATTGGTTTTTTCCTAAAGAGATTACATGATTAATTATGGGCAGTGACTTACTGTCCTGTTTGTGCAAATCAGTTGAAGTTCCAGCTCCATTTCATTGCTTTCTTACAATAGGCTTGCTTTCATGGGGTTGCTAATGATGGCACCAGTTCAAACATTTCAAATGGAGGTTTATGGGAATGTGTATACTGTTCAGATATAGGACTGTAGCTAGAACAATGAGCCCACTGTTCCATGCATTTAAAGTAAGTCTTGTTGTAGTTGAAGCTTCAGTTGTTGCTTTTCTCTTGGATAATAGCTGTTAACTCTCACACCATGCCTGAGCAGCTGTATTCATACTGACTCTTAGAACCTCCTATTGTACCCAAGAAAGCAGGTCCTCTGAGTGAGGCTCCCCTCCACAGGCCTGCTTCTTACATTTCGATTAAGTTCTGTACTTTTTACCTTTATTTAGTAACCCTGCTCTTAGGTGTGTTAAGGGACTAAGTAAGGCATATGTCATTACCGGTCTTGGGGTGAGAGTACTTGGCCTTGAAATTTCTGCATGTTAGTTGTGTGTTCTAAAATTAGTTCCTTCTCCACACCTCAATTTCTTTTCTCTACAACCGAAATAATATCTGTCTTGAGGGATTGCTGAGAACTAAATGAGATGGTGTATGGAAAGCACTAGGAACAATTTCTGAGTCATAGTAAGCACTCATAAAACAAGAAACATTATTAAACCCCAGATCTTTATTATTGGTATCATTGAACTGCCATTCATTTTTGTTAATTATCACCTGAAATCATTTCGGAAAACCCACAAGAACTTGAACTATTAGGATTTTTTAGATGTCTTCACATTTGAGTTCTAGTGCTTCCAAACAGTATGTTTAAAAATTATGCAGTATAGAGTAGTTTCTGTACCCTTTTGCCTTTCAGGCATATTAATCAGTGATTCAGATGTCATCTCTGAAGGTTCCACTGTTTGGAGTTCTTTATAAATGTCATAGACTTTGCATGTCAGGTAATGTAGAAGAGCAAACGTTGTCATATTACCTCAGTTGTCTGCCACATTTTATTTCACAGCTTTCAGTTTATTGTTTTAGCTTTTGCTATATTTGTATTAGTAGTTTTAATTTTTTACTTAGTTTTAGTCCTTTAGTTTTTTGCTTTACTGTTTCCAGTTTTTTTTCTCATTCTTACACCTTGGAATAGAAGAGTTCATATTAGAGGTGTCTCTAAAGAAGACTGGGTTGAGTTACGTAAGGGTAAAGGTGAAATTTTAGTCATTTTTCTATTTCAGTGCCTATACAACACATGCAGGCATTCAAAGAGGAGGAAAGTCATTTTCTAATGTACTTGTCTTAGTTTGTTCAGGATGGCTAATAAGTAGCAGATTTATTTCTTAACAGTTTTGGAGATTGCAAAGTCTGAGATCAGTACCTGGTCTTTCAGTGTTGAATGTAGGCCTGCTTTCTGGTTTACAAATTCTTTCTTCCTATGTCCTCTTGTGGTTAGAGGGCTGTTGGTCTTTCTTGGGCACTCATTCTAAAGGGCACTAATCCCATTACTGAGGGCTCCCCCCTTTTGACATATATATCTGCCCAGGCCTTACCTCCTAATATCATTTTGGGGGTTAGGATTTCAACATAAGAGTTTTGGGACACAGATATTCAGAGTACAGCAAAGCTGGTTAAGATTCATATGAAAGTGATGGAAAAGTTCCTTAATTTACAGCAACTTCCACCCTTTTGTTGTCATTGTACATTCATAATTAAATAGGGTTATCTTTCCTCTTGGTTCTCCGAATTAAGATAGTGAAAGCCGACGAATCTTTCCATGAACAATAATTCTGAAGAAATCTTCTTTTACCTTTAAAACACATGAAAAACTTATTGTATTCTTAGTTTTTTTTTTTTTTTACGGGTTGACTGGAAATATGCTGGAATGTATTTTCAAGATGATTTATTATTGAAAGGTACACATTTTTTTGGCCAGACTTTCTTTGTATGGATAGTCAGTATTTTAATTTAGATTACTCATTGATATTTGATATTATTTTTATTTTACAAATTATAGCATTTATCTGTAGTAAGAAATTCCAGTAAGTTTTGTATCATATCAGCAAGTCAAGTATAATTTAATTTTTAGATGAATGTGTTACTGAAGAAAGAAGTTGGTATAATAGTTTCTTATTCTCCTTCAGCAGCAATATTGAACATGCAGGGAGGAGCATGTTGCAGGGTAGGGGCAGGCCACGGTGAGAGGTGTGGAAGTAGAAACATGTCTGGAAATGTCTCGGGGACATTCGCAGCCTGATGACCAGTGAGAGCCCCCTGAAGGCAGAGTGAGGGAAATCTGTGGTGGGTACCGGAGAATTGTAGAGTATTTCCCCAAGACGCTAGAACATGATCTTTTAGAAAAAAATTGACCTTTAATGCAAACAAGAGTTACTTGATATTCTTTTAAGTTTGGGTTTTTTTCTTTTTCTTTAAAAAAAACAAAACAAAAACATATATAGTCCTTCTCTGAAGACAGTTTAGTTTCACTTGTAAGGTATTCTGTACATTATTTGTGAGGATGTGAGGACAGGTGAGCAAACGGACTATGTTTTAATTCTTCTTCCAGGAGCTATCTCAGTATAAATGAAAATGGCCTCAGGATTGCTCATTCCTGCGTTTGGGGTTTATATCTGAATACACCCTATACTTCTCGTGTGGTCACCCATCAAACTCCGCCCGTTAAAGTTGATAATATTTACACCTAGGTACACCTACCTCATGTAAATATCAGATTAAACTGCTTATTCCTGTGGTGGAGTGCCATGTCTAACAGTTGCCGCGGGTTGGATTTGTGAACATAATTTCAGTGTGTCTTTCTGTATCCAGCGGTGTCAGTTTTCTGTGCTTGATTCACTGTGGTACAGGTTGGACAAAAGTACTTGGCATAACTAGAACATGACTTATCTTCTATTGAGAATACTTTCTGCAGGTAATGTCAGATGCTTATACTTCAGTTTTTTGAGTATAAAATTTTTTGAATCAAGCGCTCAGATTAATTTGGTTAGTCTTAAAGGTTAAGACAGACCATGTGTTCCATGGGTTAAGCATTCACCTTTAGAGTATATAGAGCTTGTGTCATGCTTAAAGGAGAAAAATCTAACATTTCAGAAATTTTAAACTGGTTCAATTAACATGGGAGTTTTAACTTCATATCAGAATTACCTGGAAGAAAAAAATGTTTAAAAGTTGATCTCTAGGCCAATTGTAGGGAGTTGTCATATTGTCATAAGTTTAGGGGAGTTGTCCGATTGTGGGGTTAAGGCACGGACATTAGTCATTTTAAATACCAGGTCATAATAATTATTATGCAGCGGAATTTGAGACTCTGGTTAACCCGACCCTCTGGTTAATCCAATCTAAGCAGAATTCCACAGCCTTGCATTCCCAAGTCCCTTGTATTGCACATGTTGCACACCTGTCCACCCATCCTGGTTAGTCTGCTTCAGAAAGTTTGACAGAATGGAAAGGGGCTTAATGATCTGTACTCTTGTACGTATATTTAAGGAAAATCTATATGGTGGCTTTCTTTACTGGGCCTATTAAAATTGCTCTTTGGCTTTTGTTATAAACTTCTATAAGAAATAAACACGGGTCATCAAAGAGAAATTTGGATTTAGTAAGCTTTCAGCAGAGTACAGATTTATTTTACCTTGATGTATGTGTAGACATAATAACACACTTATTTAAAACTAAGTTGAAGCTCATTGCAGTAGATAAGATTGTGTAGTGTAGGTGCTGTTGAAAAATTGAGATGAGAAAATAGCCATCTTACAGTTTGATTTTCAGATAAGCCGAAGGTTGGGCATGGGACTGCTCTCTTTTTTCTTGATAGATCAGGCCTGGAACCTTGAATGGTATAGGAGCCTAAAAAATATTTTGGTGCTTCCTTGAGGTGATCCCACAATTTAAGTATGGATCTAGTGTGTGACATCAGACCCTGATGATTACCCGCTGGTAGCACTGTGGTTCTCAAACTTTAGCATGGTCACAGTTACTTGGAGGGCTTGTAGTAAGACAGTTGTTGGTTTCACCCCTGGTATTTCTCAATCAGGTTTTGGAGGATAGGGCCTGAGAATTTATCTTTCTAAGATGTTCCCAGGTGATACTGATGATCTTGGTTTGGGAGTTTTGAGAACAATTGAGAGAAGGCATTGCTGTGTTGCGGAACACTTGTAAGAAAGGGAGATTTTAAATCCATAGTATAAATAAAAAGCAAAAGGGCAGAAAGATACTAGGAAGTAGGGAGAAATTGTTCAAATGGGAAGGGGAACGAGATGGGGGAGGGAGGAGGGAAGGAAGGAAAAGAGATTTAAAGGAAGAAAATTGAAAAATGAAATAGAGCTTTTTATAAATTTTTAGAGGAAGAAAGGCTGGAGTGAAGGGAGGAGAAGGGGGACAAAGAAAAAAAGAATGAAGATATTCTGTGGACACGTTCACCTTTCCCACAATGAATGTGATCATTATGTACTGCAAACATGTACAGGACTAGTAATTATTTTAAAAACTTTATAAATAAATGCTTTCAGGAATATTTAAAAGATGGAGATTTATAGAAGTCAAGCCCATAAATAAAAAATCTCTTGAGATTAAATTTGGTGATAGAAAAGACAAAAGGAAAAATTCCAGGAAAATGCAGAAAAAAAAGAAAAATTGGCTTAAAAATTTTCATTCTTTAGCTCAGTTAAAACAAATCTTAAATTTGTGAGTGTGTGTGTGAAGTATTTTCCCTCCATTCATTTTTGTTCTAATGATTGTACCAGGGAGTGTCTTTTCAAAGGACTTATTTGTACAGTCTTTCAGTTTATGTCTTACTCAGTTGCCATTTTATTAGGAATTTATTTTTCTTCCCTAAGACTCTGTTTCCCCTTAATGAGAATAAGTAAGATTTCTAGAGGTATTCTAGTGATACCTTAAATGTAATGAATCGTGTTTATGTAATATTCAGAGCTTGCTGATTTAGGAACTTGTGCAAATATAAAAAGTATTCTAAAGAGCTAATATCACACACTACTGTAATTCAGGTGAAAAGCATCCCCCCACACTGTTAGCTGGATCATGGTACAGGAATAAAGCTAAGGGGGAGGATTGAAGGCAGGTAGAGCAATATGGAAGCTTGCTTCATTTTGTAAAGTGTTCTAACGAAACAGGGAGGTTTTACAGCGTAAAAGTGAAGGAAAGGAAGTGACTCAATTCCAAGTGGGAGGCTCCACCAGTAAAGATCTGAAGCCGAGGAACATTGCCTCCCCTTGAGGGGCAAGGCGAACTGTGGGGGACAGTTGAGATTAAGGAATGACACCATAGTAATATGGGAAACAGGATTATACACATTTTTTTTTTTCTTGTTTGAACAGGGAATTCATAGTAGAAATTTAGAACTTTGGGCCCCATTTTACAAATCTGTTTTTAGGGTCAAATTGTTGATTCCCAGACTGATTATTAGTTACAATGGTTTCAGTGCTCAATTTTCTCCTGGTCTGTCACTGAGTTCTGTCACTGTTCTGCAAGTTGAATTCATTGATCGTTTTTCTCCTCTTCATTGCACCTGTCATGCTGGTACCAGCAATTAACATTCTTCAGAAGCGAACAGAATGCCAGTCTTCAGCTCAGATGTAACTAAGAACAACAGGTGCATTCTACCTGTTTCTTGGCTATACCCACAGTAGTCAGAAGGCAAGTAATTAACTACAGAACAAACTTCAAAGAAAATGAGATTCTTCAGAATTTGAGCCACAGTGCTGAAAAGTAGCTCTGGATAATATATTTAGGAGACATAGAAAATGGCTCAACAGGAGGGGTAAAATAACTTTACTAACCTGGCCTTTCTAAATTCATTTCAAACCTGTTGTCTGTATTGATACAAATCTTACTATGCACCTTCTTCTTTGGGTAACTTTTATTTTTAGTTAGTTTATATGAGAGGTCATTGGACTTGAACTCATACAGTAAAAATCAGTTATTACATTATTAATTTTTTTTTTTTTGTACCAAGGATCAAACTCAGGACCTTGCACTTGCGAGGCAGGCGGCAGGAGCACTCAGCTAAATCCCTGGCCCTTACATTATTAATTTTTATCTTTCTTTTTAATTAAAAAACATGACAAACGCTTCAGGCTCTGAGAAAAGCAGGAGAATTTACTGTTGCAGGATTAACTTCCTTTCCACTTGTTCTGGTTCCATTCATCAGGGCCCCAAGTTTTCTTACCTTAGCAGAATTTAACCATATAATTTCTAAAATTTGGCTAACCCCCCAGTTTTTCCTTCTTCTTTCACTTTAATTCCTGTAGAGTTTTCTTCCATTTACACTTTTCTAATTTTCATGAACTACAGCACTAAAGCTTTATTTAAATAGGTTTAAGTGGGCATACTTCTTCTATGGCTTAATCATCTAGGATTTTTCTGTTTGAAAGTAAGGTAATAAATTATTGTTTGAGACTCTTACTTTAGGTACTACATGAATTTCTTTAAAAATTTTATTAGACTATATTAATCTTGACTAGTGAAGAAAGGAAAGAAAATTACCCATGTATTTTTTTCTTGCTTTAATAATTTATACTTTTAAAAAATGTACGTGTATACCTTTTTTGTGTGAAGTACTTTATATTACTGGTTGTCACCTCTGGCTGTATGTGTGAACATATGGATTAAAAAAGAGAGAGCTGGGCATGCTGGCTCATGACTGTAATCCCAGCACTCCAGAGGCTGAGGCAGGAGGATCTCCAGCCTGGGCTACATAGTGCGACCCTGTCTCGAATCTCCCCTCACAAAAGAAAAGAGAGAGAGAGAAAGAGACAATTCAGTGGTTGGTGAGTCTCGAGATTGAGACGTAGTATACCCAGTATATTTTTAAAGATGGTGTTGTCATAAATACTTAGTTTACATTATAGTGCAGGAACAACACATGGTGGATTTTGTATGTTGCCATTTAATATTTAGGGCTTATGATTCGTTAATTAAAAAATTCTCTAAAACATGGACCATGATCCATCCTCAGATGATTAGTCTATGCGTCCTTTGGGGGTCCTCACACTGTCCTCTCCTGCCCGCCGCACTGAGCGCAGCTTCTTCTCTCTGGAATGTATACCCAGGTGTCCTTCCCGTGTTAGTTTCATAGGATTATTTTATTAACTGTGTTATTGACTTTAATCACACCATTAGCTTACATATTTCTACACATGAGAAAAGGCCATCAATTATACTGGCTTACCACTGATTGTGAGATGCTGTCCTTTTTCAGAAGGTTACAGTGTGATAAAAGTTATACTTTGAATCAATAAAATATACTAATTTAGTTTTCAATCTCTCATGCAGATTTAATTAGATCTTTAAAAGTTAAAAAAATTATGATTATCTCCTGATTTTGTGTTTGTATTATCGTATCATATATGTTTTAAAACATTGAAATAATTTTCTGTACTATTTATATCTCAGCAGTAGAAATATGACCAATTTGCATAAACATGATCACTTCTAAATAGGTCTGGAGGACTTATGTACACAAATCATAGTCTTATGGTTCTTTTTTTTTTCCCTTTTCCAGTGTTGGTAATTGAGCCCAACACCTTTGTACTAAGCTGCATCCTCAGCCCTTTTATGTTTTATTTTGAGACAGGATCTTATAACTGTAAGCTGTTAAATTGCATAGCCTGGGTTTGAATTTGGAATCCTCCTGCCTCAGCCACCCAGGGTTCTGGGATTAAAGGCATGTGCTACAGGACCTGGCTTTCTGGTGTTCTTTCATAGCTTTAGAATGGCCCCAAATGCCTGATACATTATGCCAAAATGTTTATTTTTTATGTGTGTCTACATATGCATATTTTCTTTTTAAGTGTTGCCACTTATATCTTTTCTGTTTTATGTAACTTTGTGGCAAAATCTATACTTAAAATTTAAACATTTTTCAAGGCTGGGGACTCTAGGAACAGCCAGGTTGGTGGAAAAGTGCTTGTGAGCATTTGTGAGACTTGGATTAGATACCTAGTACTGCAAAACAAACAACAACAAATAAAACTTTCTATTCCTCACCCTTGTGTTTGCTATTGCAGCATTACCCTGTTGGATGTAATATTACCAAGTTCAATCTTGCGTGATTCTGACATTTATTTGGAAAATGTTTAGCTTTCCTTATACTATTTTGGTCTATTCCCAAACCCCTTTTTGGCTTGAAGTGATAACCAGAAGATATATCACCTTTGGACCTATCCCATCAGTGTCTAAATACATCCTTTATTTAATAACTAATTTCAGTTTATTCCAGATGTACAAAAATTATATGAGGTTTTTGTTTTTGAGATACTTTAAAAATGTCACCTTTTTCAGTGTGCTATTCTTCCTGAAAATGTTACATTTTATTTAAAGCATGTAGCACATTGAACTTGAAATGCTATACTTGTTTGGTCTTTAGTAAATTATCAAGTAGCAGAATATAGTATTAATTTTCTCTCACCCCCCACCCCATAGAGGAGCTGCATACTTGGTTCCCGTCCGAAGAGATTCAAAGTGACCTCTCAGTTTAGATGTTCTTTTGGATGTTTTTACTTTGAACAAGTGGTTGAAAATAAAATGGAATGCCTTTTACATCACTAGATCTTAAAGTGCCTATAGCATTTTGATTCATTTTTGCTGCCAGTTTCTCTTCACAGAAGAAGTTCTGCAGACACATGTGGGCTCCTGGCTCAGTGTAGTTTTCTTCCTCTTGTCTCAAGTTTGTGTGTATAGGGAGCACGGGCTTCTTTCAAAGTGGTGTTTGGTACCTGTAGGAGTGGGCTTTGCTGTTGCAGTTGTTATGTTGTGTTGCCTTCTGTCTCTTCTCCAGCTAGTGCTTTTTCTCTTGTGTATACGTCCTAAACTACTCTTTTTCGTCTCCTTTCTGTTCTACACATTCTCCATGAGAAGGACTATTTTCCTTAACAAACCTGGTACTTTTGGAGAGAAAGTTTTGACTTTTGGATCATTCCCTTAAATCCTTGCTCTGAGAGCAGAGGGAAAAAGCCCTAAACTTAGAAAAATCGTATTTCTCCTTTTCACAGAATCACTGGTTTAAATTTGGGGCAAATTAAAAAACCATTTGATATCCTAGGTGCATAGGAGCCCTGCTGTTTTTGCACATAACTCTTAATCACTGGTTTTCATGAGAAGGATCTATTTGGAACTTTGTGAGCCAGTTATGTAAAATATGGGATTGTCATTCGTTTAGGATGTCTCTTTTTACAGGGTGATTCATCTGCTGCTTGTCATGAGTCTGTGAGGTATCATGACGACACCTGGCATAGATTCTTTGCTTACTGTATTTACTGTGTGCATTTAGAAGAGAGAAAAAAAGAAGACCCATAGCGACCACTTTTCTGCGTCAGCCCCTTTGGTCAAGTTTTCCACCGTGACTCACGCGCATTGAGCTGCGGAGATTGGTTGGTTTGGGTGTGCAGCATTTCCTCTGTCAGCCTTGGGAGCCAGAGAGCCATGATGAAGTTTGATTTGGCTTGTGGCAGCCTTTTCCAAATATGTATTTGGATGCAGTACAGTATGTCCTCTAAGAAAAGAAGGCAAAATAATAACTGTATGAGTGGAACTATTTGGGGAACATTTAGAAATGGGGAAACTAAACCGTGGTGCTTTGTGTCTCCCCTGAGCTCCGGTCACTGTACTGCTCAGACACCATTCTTTCTCCAGGCCGAGCTCCCTGCACTGAGGAGAAACCATAGAGGCAGGCTCTGTCCTGCCTTGCTGAACGCTGCCCTGCTCCAGACAGCCTTGAATGTGACCTGGCAGCCAGCGCTGTTTCCTGCTGACGTGGCCTCCCACAACTGAGCAGAACAGAGCTGCCTCAGTGTGCTGAGGAAGGAGCGGGCCGGGGCATGAATCACCAGCAGGATAAAGCAAAGTTAAGAGGAAAGCGTCTTAACTGTTCAGCTTTCCTTGTAGATATACTTAAAGGACACCTTTCTTCTAGGAAGGGAGGAGGAGGAAGAAAAACAGGAGTGAAGAAAACTGTAGAGTCAAACAGTGATTTCTTTGGCCATGGGAAGGGTTTCTTATCAGCAGGAGTTAACTTCTGGGGTGAGACCCAGTCTGCCCGAGACATCTGAGAGGAGGCTTTAGAGGCCCAGCCTGGCCTGCACTGTGCAGCCTTCAGCAGCAGCACTCTTGCTCAGACGAGGGGAGCCAGCTCTCAGCCGTATCCTGCTGACAGTATGCAGACAGCTATTAAAAAACACCCAAATTCCAAACCAAACAACTGTAGTTTGTGTCTGGGTGGGAAAAGCTTGATAGGAATTGAAGAAAAGGGCTCTGAAGAACTGATTAGGCACAAATTCTGTGGCGTGATTTTCCCATTGATGATATCAGCATCCCGTTTGATGCTCATTGTGCACTTAGGTTTCAACTACCCTTTAATACTTTGAACTCCTTATTTGAAAAGGTTCAAGAAGAGCTCCCTTTTGCCTTCTAGTATGACCCCTGAAGCCAGTGAATCATGGAATTTCAGGATAAGATGGGGTGGTCTTTTCCTTTCCTTTCCCTCCCCTCCCCTCACCCTTCCTCCCCTCTTCTCCGTCTTGTCTTTGGCAGGGGTCTCACTTTGTACTTCAGGCTGGCCCTGAACTCACTATGTAGCCCAGGCTGGCCTCAAACTTGCAGCGATCCTCCTGCCTCAGTCTCCCAAGTGCTGGGATTACAGGCATGCACCACCATGCCCAGCTTGAGATGGGATTTCTTACCTCATGGATGCCTTCAGTGGCCTCCTTTATTTTTTGAAAGTTACTGAGGAACCTTGAGTTCACCTCACAGGGGAGCCCATCACACAGAACTGATGCAGGAGCTGACTGGTGGCTCATCTGCTCATCTTTCTCCTGGTGGTGGTCCTTGAAAATGTTCTGACAACTCTGAAATCATGGCCTACACTGTTGAGAAACCACTGATCCGATCTACTTTTCTCATTACATAGATGAGAAAATGTTACCTCAGTGGGGTGACATTGTGAGACACTACAACTTTCAAGGTGCCTTTGAATTAAGGTTTCATGGTTTTTACCTGTCTCCTCACTCTGGGCCTTTGTAATACCTCAGCCAGCTACTGCGTAGCCTCAACTGGTTTCTCTGCCTCTTGCACAGCCGTAAGATAAAAGACAGGCGGTGTGTTGTAGTGTGCGCATATGTGTGTAGACAGGAGAGAAGAGCCAGATGATTTCACCAGTGCAATGTGAGGGAACAGGAATGAGAGGAAGATTGGAGATGGAGGAAAACATTAGTAAGGAAAAAGCCATAAGCATTTATGGTCAGGTTTTTAAGTTGCAGACATGGAAAATTATTAGGAAAACATAATGAAGATGATCCTCAGATACCTAGCCAAAACCATGGGGAGAGATGGAGACTGGCTGAGAGGCATCAGAAGTTGCTTTTTGAGTCCTTTGGTCCTGCTGACTGCAAAGCTGCAGTAAGTCCCTTTCACGCGATTCTTCTCTGATGAGGGGAAGCAGTTGCAGCATCCTGTGTGATTGTTGGAAGTCTTCTGTTCATGATGTAACCCTTTTTTCCCTGGTGTATGATTTATATTTAACTTACTTGAATTTGGTGGATTGTTCACCCTTAATTATGGAATGAAACTGGGACAGATCCAGGTTTGCCATATGGATCTCATTCGTGGTTCAGCATTGGCCTTCTTGCACAGCTCCAAGTCTAGTGCGTAGACTTGGGCTTTTGGAAGATTTTGGAAAGCACTTGCATTGGCCACATTTTCCAGTGTTTTTCCTTCATTGTAAGCCATTTTCCTCTATGACTTCCCAGAGTACCACCCTAGCCTAGTAAACAGAAGCCTCTGCCCATAGCAAACAAATTCTCAGAAAAAGCAAGCAAAATAGAAAAGGAATGGGCAGAATGGGATGTTTTATATGTAATAATAATAATAATAATAATAATAATAATAATAATAATAATAAACTGTACTTTTAGCACAGTGATTTGATTTGATTTAACAAGGTTTGATTTTCATAGATCATGGACATATAAAATTAGAAAAATGTCTTCAGTTATTTTTGTTGCCGCTGCTCTTTTGTAGGCTGCATGTACACTTGGTGAAGGACTAGAAGGGGAGATATGGCTTTATCCAGTAATCCTGTTTCAGTGGCAGAGGTGCTATATATGTAATTATGCCCCTATCATACTAGGAAAATGATGCCAGGGACTTCTTTTCCAAACGTTGTTAGTAAATCCATTCTTGCCATTCAGCTGTGAGTAGGAAGCCGTGGGGGTGGTCATTCTTTTGTGTGATGGTAATAAGATAATTTCTGCATTACAGATTTTTCAGGAGACCCTTTGTTTAAATGAAACTTCAGAGCTTTTGCAAAGCCACGTTACCAGGCTGTGCCATATTTTTTAAAAAAAGTTTTTATTACTTTCATATGTTTTGCTGTCATCAGTTGCATAAACTAATACAGTTGTTTTGAATAAAAGAACCCAGGCCATCACTTGTTTGGTGTCTTGTCTTCTTTCCTTCTCTTCTCCAAATACAATTCAGTCAAGGCTGGCTCAGAGTCGCCATTGTTCCCACGTTAGCCACTTACTCCAAGCGGCTTCCCCCGCCTGCCAAGGGGCAGGCAAATTCGTCCCGGTGTTGGGTGAAAGTGGAAGGAAGCGTTCAGGTTGAGTGCAGGATGGAGCCAGGCTAGTTGTTGCCTTGTGGTGGGCTGGCAAGGGTGGGCACAGGAATTTCCGTTACCTGCTAGAGGGAACTGGGTAGGCCTGAGGGTGTCAGATTGCTAGCCAAGATCATGAATGTTTCTTTGTGTCATTTACTGATGAAACTTGAAAAACCTAATGTGGAAGGGATCTACAGAGAAGTGACTAGTGCATACTTTTGAAGATTCTCTTAAATGCTCACTTCAGAGCAACCAGAATTTGTTTGGTTAAAAAGCAGCTAATTAATCTGTTTGATCTTCATGTGGGAATGAGCCGTACCAAATTTCAGGTCAAATCACTTTCCCTTGTAGAATGTTTGCTTAACCTTTGGAGGTGTATTTCATCTGATAATGAGCTATAAAATGTTTACTTGTCCTCAATAGTTTAACCTATATTATTATGGCTGCTGTTCCAATAGTAATGCTCTTAGATGTAAACCTACTTTGTTTAAAAATAGCAGCATTTACAAATAGATTGCAGAAAGTTGCAGATAGAGTGGGTAATTTAATCTTGTGTACAGTATTCTGTATTGTACCACTCTTGAAAAACACCTTGCCATTATGTCTCATTTTCTCAGATGATATCCAGTTTTTTTCCTACCTTTTCTCATTAAATTCCCAGCTAATACTGTGTTTATTTTAAGTAAAGAAGCAAAGGCTCAGAATAGCTAGCTAACTCATTAAAAGTAGTAATGAATGGTAGGACCAGAATTTGTTCTGGTACGATAGTTCCAAAACTTTTAAAAAATACATTTTATTTTAAAATAATGACAGATTTATTGGAATTTAAAAAAATATAGAGGTCTTACCTGTCTTTCACCTAGTTTTGCTCAAAAGTAAAATCTTGTGGGACTATATTTTAACATCAGAGTCAGCAGTTGACATTGGTACAATCCAGAAGTTACTCAGATTTGTGTTATCACTACTCTAATTAAAATGCAAAGCTATGCTATCTACAAAAGGCTTCCTTATGCTATCTCAGTAGTTGCTTCCCTATCCTCCATCATCCCTCACCTTAGTAATCACTCATCTCTTCTCCATTTCTATAATTTTGTTATTTTAAGAATGTTATATAAGCCGGGCGTGGTGGCACATGCCTGTAGGCACTTGGGAGGCTGAGGCAGGAGGATTGCTGTGAGTTTGAGACCAGCCTGGGCCACATAGTGAGTTCCAGGTCAGTCTCAACTACATAGTGAGACCCTGTCTCAAAAAACCAAAAAGAATGTTATATAGATTATTACAGCATAGAAGTATTTGTGATTGTTTCTCAGCATAATTAATTTGAGATCATTTGTTGTGTGTATTAATGAGTTACTCCTTTGTTTGTTCTAGCTTTAGCTGCTACATATAAAACTGCCATAAGCTTTTTTGTTAAAACAAGAGATGGGATTTTTTTTTTTGTAGCTTAGGCTGGCTCTGATCTCGGGTTCAAGGGATCCTCCTGCCTCAGTTTCCTGAGTAGCTAGGATTGCAAGTGGGTGCCAGTGCACTTGGTTGCCATTAACATTTGTGTACAGGTTTTCCTGTGAACCTGACATTTACTTTTGGGTGATAAGTGCCTGCTTCTGTCCACCCAAATTCATATGTTGTAACCTCACCTCCAAGGTGACGGTATTAAGAAACAGTGCCTTTAGGGGGTAATGTGCTCTTGTAAAGAGCCCTAAGGGAAGTGTCTACCCCTTCTGCCCTGTGAAGAGACAGTGAGAAGCTACCATCTACAAGGAGTGGCTCCTCATGAGACACTGGATTTTTATGAGTGGTGCCTCATGCTCCAGAACCATGGGAAGCAAATCTCTCTGTGTGGGAAGTAAACTACCCAGTCTGTGGTATTTTTGTTATAGCAACTCCAGAAGACTAACATGCACCCCAGAACACAGCACTATGCCCTGTTACAATTACATATTTAGTTTTATGCTAAAGTTTCCAGAGCAGTGGTATCATTTGTAGTCCTTTCGGTAGTCTACAAGTGGTCCACATTATCTTGGTCTTAGTCATCTTTTGGTCTTACAACTATTTTTAATTATCATTGTGATTTTAATTTGCATTTCTTCAATGGCAAGTGAGGTTGAACAACTTTTCATGTGCTTATTTGCCTTCTGTATATCCTCTTTGAAATATCTCTTCATATCTTTTGCCCATTTTCTAATTGGATTTTTTTTTTTACCGTTGAGTTTTGAGAGCTCATTATATATTCTAGATACAGAGACTCTTTTGTATATATACTTTGCATGTACTTTCTCCCAGGATGTAGTTTGTCTTTTTATCCTTTAACAAGTTCTTTTGCAGAGTAAGGAGTTTTCATTTTAATGAGATCCAATTTATCAGTTTTTCTTTTTATGTTATTGATGTGAAGCATAAAAACTGTCTGCTGCTAGCTCCTTATGATCCTCTTTTTTTTTCTCTCTCTGTACAAGTTCTTGTAGTTTATATTTATGTCCATTGTAAATTTTGAGTGGCTTTTTTTTATACAGAGTGTGAGGTTTAGTTTGAGCCTTCCTTCCTTCCTTTTCCCTCCTCCCTGGATTAGTACCCATTGTTAGTGCAAAATTTATTGAAAAGTCTGTCTTCCTCCATAGCATTGTTGTTTTGATGTGTTAAGAATCTGGGTATATTTGTATGGGCCCTTTTCTGAGTCCTCTGTCCCTGTTTTGTTGGTCTTGTGTCTACCCCTCTTCCAGAAACACGCTGCCTTGATGACTGCAGCTCTGTGATATACCTTAAACTTAGGCCCTTTATTTTTTTTAAGGTGAATTTTATAGAGGTATTTATAGAGTGAAGGATCTAGAAGAGATATACCACCTCACCTAAAATTAGTGCTTGCAAATATGAGTTACAATGACACAATTAGCAGAAAATACCATTAAGCAGAAAAATGAAGATAAATTAAATAATAAGTTGATACATGAGTCTGAAGTTCTGTACAGCTGTCATTGAGGTCCCCAGAGAGTTGGAGTTTACATTGATTGTAAATTCTAGATCCTTGTGTCTATTTGGCCTGAAGTAATAGCTGTTGATTACAAAAGGAACACATGAGCAGATTAGAAAAAGAGTACAGATTACAGTTTAAAGAGTGAGCTTTCTCACTTGTGAATTTTGCATCTCATTGCATGGAAGTCTTCTCCCTGATCTGTCATCTTTAAATAGCCCAAATATTGCATTTTAGATTTGGAAAGAAGTCATTTAGTTTAGCTGTTACATTTTCCTGGTAGAAATGAGGGTCCTTTGTGAATGGACGTGTGCATCTGCAGACTGTTCTGGGGCTGTGGGTGGGTGGGGGAGCTGGGCAGTAGTCGACTGGAGACTGTTTGCCTTCGGATTTGGCTATATAAACCTGTCTTTCCTCTTGCTCATCTGAGGTGGTCCAGAGCCAGGGTCAGCAGTGCGCATCTACTGTACCATCCTACACACTGCACAAAACTATACCCACCAGTCCCTTGGATGGGATCCTCTGTCTGTGGACCTGTGTTGGAATCAGACTGGAGTGGGCTGTGGTCATCAAGTCTTGCCTGTTAGGGATTTTGGCTCCCACTTGCTGAGGAAGAGCTGCACCATGTTTCTCCCTGTGCCTCTTGCATTTCCAGTGTCTCTTTGGCTTTGCTCCTTTTTATTATCAGCAGCCTGCTACTTAGACTAAGTCTTCCTGTGGTTTATGTTAATAATCTTCTAGGATGTGCAGCCCAACCTTAAGAAGTCATATTAAAGTGTAATGGAAGAGCTGATAAAAATCAAGGACATGAAAACTGTCTTCCAAACTCACTAAATTGATCAGTTTCTGTTAGAGTTGTCATGGCACAGAAAAATGAAAAGGCTCGCTACAAATCAGAAATACCCATTTGATGGGGTAGGCAGCCATTAGGTGATGATGAAGCAAGATGAATTGAAAAAGCTATATTGTTATATTTTAAAGTATATTTGCTATGTATAAAGAACATAGTTAAACTTTTTACAATATTGGCTTTTGATTATTTTTATTAAGTTTTAAAAATAAAGAAGCCACATACTATTAAATTATTACTAAATATTTATATTGGCTATAATGTTTATAAATCCAGAATAATGGGAAAAAAAGCCCTGTTTTCATCTTTGGATTTTTTTTCTCCTTTAATTCATTGCTGAAAGAATTTTTTGGCAATATTCAGATGTTATATATTGAGGTAAAATAGAAGGATTTTAAAAAATGCAGTAATGTTACTAAAATAAGAGGGACCTGAAGTAATTTTTGACTCCTTTAGAAATGTTTTAAAATACATCTCATTCTTATTTTTGTCAGTGATTATTCTTGTTATGATATTTCTATAATTTCTTGGTTGTATTCATTAGTAACTGTTACAAATAACTGTCATTAGAAACAAGACTGAACACATTGGAAGTATTTTGCTTTTGTATTTGAATTTGGGCAGGCATTGAGTATTGGTGGGGTGGAATGTGAACTGACTGATTGCTTTTCCAAGCCTGTTATTTTCCAGTGTGGTTTGGAAAGAAAACCTTCTATATATGAAGTAAGAAAGCACAAAGATGCCTTCTGGTTAATGAATTTAGAACATTTCATATTTTCCTCTCATGGAGAGTCCTGGAGAATCACTTCAGAAAGGACTGTTGTGGGTCATTTATAGAAAAAAATGCTTTGCATGCATATATAACTTAATGTTTGCTGGCTACTGTGGATTCTGGCCCAACCTCTGATCCATAAATTCAAAGCCTGTTGATTACCTTCCATACCAAGACTTGGCAACAAAGCCACTTTACCAGCATTTAAGTTCACGATTATATTTTTCCCTGACCTGGTGCTGAATGTAGACGTTCATTTGACATGTGTCCTTTCTTCCCGAAAGCCTGACAAATTCTGAGGATTATTGTGTATTATTGTGCCAGGAATCACCTATAATACAATTTTTTAAAACAACAGCTTTATGAGATGTAGTTGGCATTCATACAGTTCATCTAATTCAAGTGTACAGTTCAGTGGTTAACATATTCTACTAATGCAGCTGCCACCACAATCTATTTTGGAATATTTTTACTACCTGGAAAAACAAACAAACAAACTTAATCATCATGGCATTCACCTCCAATACTTCTGTGTCTCCAATATGAGGCCATAGTTATTGTACTTTCCTGTCCTTATAAAGTTGCTTATTCCGAACATTTCATATAAATGGAATTGTATACTTCAGGAAGCAGGGTGTGGGCAGCCTCAATATGGCTATGAACTGTACTAAAGTTCTGTTTTAGAATCAGCATAAATTCTTGTCTCTTACATGGATGTCAAATCACCATACTGACCAAACTACAATGGTACCACAAAAATGGTAATGTTTTAGCAGATTGTATATGGTGTTTCTATTTTAATATTGAGACACAGCAGGCACATGTAAAAATGCATGCAAAGAATATGTCCATCCAGACTATAAAATAGAAACGTACAGTTCTGAGTAATAGTTAATAAAGATGAACATGACTGAAAAGTAGATTATTGCTCTAAACATGAATAATTAGTAGCAAATGAATAATAACTTTTTTTTTTTTTTTTTTTTTT
>NW_022900924.1:33262450-33287560 GCF_012274545.1 Fukomys damarensis
TTTTTTTTTTTTTTTTTTTGGTACCGGGGATCGAACTTGGGTCCTTGCGCTTGCAAGGCAGGCCACCGAACCGCTGAGCTAAATCCCTGGCTCCATTAACTTTATTTCTTTGTAGTTTTAGCTATTTACTTACAGATATGTATCTCAGTGTGGTTGAGTTTGCCTGTTTTCGGACTTTATGTGAATGAAACTGTGCTAACACATTCTTTAATGACTTTTGCTTGACCCTACTTTCAAAGATACTGTTATATCTTCATTTTTTATGCCTTATTCATTTTTAATGCCTTATAATATTCTACTTGTTTCCATATTCCTTTCTTGATGAACCTTTGGATTGGCCCTGTTTTTTGGGCTATTATGAGCAGCACTGCTACTTGTGCATGTCTTCAATTTGTGGGAGTTTCTTTGGAATAGATACCAAAGAGTAGAATTTCAGTATTACTAGGTAATGCCAAATTCCTTTTCAAAATGATTTAATGACTTTCCCACAGCTTTATAAATCCCCAATATTTTGAAACTTGAAATATTTTTGCCAGTCTAGTGGTTGCTTTTGCATTGGTTTTTCATCATGGTTTTAACTCAATCTCTCTTTAGTGTTTTATTACTTTATTTCAACCAGTGCATTTACATTTTTTTATAGCCTTAAAAAATGGATATTAGGTTATATCTGCTAATGAAAAATCCTCAAGATAAAGTATTTCTTGGATTACTGTGTTTGAGAACTAGGTCAATTCAGTGATGAGTTAGTATTGTCACATTTTAAAAATCTAAAATGACTTCTCTGGGCATGTAAATTTTTGTACAAAGCAAGTAAAAGTTTATGCAATAATTAGTTTAAGTCACCAACTTGATATATGCTAAAAGTATTAAATCTCTGGCTTGTTAATGTTGACTCCAACCCCAGTTTGTATAATTGTTATTTGTTATGATTAATCAAGTACTTATCATTTCAAAGGAGTTTCCAACATTTTAGAAGATTATAAATATCGGGAAGTATAGTTGTGTGTGTGTGTGTGTGTGTGTGTGTGTGTATACATGTGTCAGTATGTGTAGATGTGAGCCACAGTGCTGGAAGATACAGCATTTTGATTTTTTTTTTTTTTTGCATACGTTTTGTATCAGAGGAAGCTTTTTTTTTTAAACAGGGAAAGCCTAATATTTTTGACGTGTAATAATAATCTAAAAACAAATTTTAGTGAAAACAGATAAGACTGTTCAAGTGTAAGAAAAAGAGGTGAAAGCAGAAGTTTTGATAGTATTAAAAAGTGATTCCACAAATACTCAATATTATGACTATGAAAGTATCATAACCACATTACCTGAAACTTTTGCTGCTGTCATAACTTAATAAATAGGTGCACTTGATTTGTGTAGTGCCCTAAAAAATGAGCAGATTACTACTTTTACTTCCAGTTCTTGAATGTTGATGACTGTAAGGAGGTTATTTGAGGGGAAACATACTTCCCATATGGTCACATCGTTTTGTTACACGTTTTAGTTAGAAGCAATGCTCACCTTACCATTACACCTAAATATCCCATGATTATTTATATTCTTACTACCATAAGGGAAGTTTATCCAAAAGTGAATTTTGTGTTTGAATTAATTTTTTAATGTGAGAGGGCATTAGGGGAGTGAGTTCAAGTAGAAGTAAAGCAAGCAGATTCTCTTAGTGATAATGGGATTTAAATGGGACTGTTGAATAGCTTTACACCTTTTTGGGGGGAGGTAACTGAATGTTTTATATGACATTACAATTTATTTTCCCATAGATATAATTGTAATATCTTATAAATATAATTCAAGGTTTCATTTCACTCTGCCGTACTGTACTATACAGAGTAGAAGTAGTAGAAGTCTTTTTCACTATATTGAATTTCAGTTTTAATGTCCTACAGATTTTGTTTTCTGTAAACAAGACCTTCATTAATCATCTCATAAAGCTATCTATATTATAAAATAATGTTTACAAGTAGTTACAAAAAAGATAAGTTATTATTTACTTATATGACATGGATATTTGCTGTCTGAAATTTAGCCACAATTTTTATGATTTACATTAGGTCCAGAAGTCCTGTAATTTTCTAATGTACATACATATTTATATATGCATGTAGAAAATACCTTGGTCACCAGTGCAGATTGTTTCATTGTGTTCCTTTACAAAGTGCTTGCTTTTATTCTTTGAGGACACATATGTTTTCTGGGTGAGTACTATGATACCCAAGGTTAGTGCTACCTGAAGAGATGTAATTGTATATGCCTGAAAGGCCTAAACTATTCTGATTTATAGTAATAAACATATTGGTACATTGGGAAACTTCTAGTCATTTAAATCTTTCCCATGGGAGAACAAGAATAGTCTTCCCTAAATATACTTAACCTTTGAAAAAAGATCAGTGTTTCAAAGCTACCCATTTTGTTCTGAAGATGACCACAGTCTTATATTGGAACTTGTGAATCTCCAGCTTTTCCCAATCAATATTAGGCTGTTTGGATCACTTGCTCTACAGTATTTCAGTGCTTTAGTCAATATCTGCCGCTAAAAAGGCTTTCTACACTTTTGTTGAATGACTCAAAGAAATGAGTGAATGAATAAATTAATGATTGATTATTGGTCCTTCTATGACTGTTAGCACATACAAGGTATGTCGAATTATGTGACTTCGCACCATCAAATGGTTCTTGCCATCAGAGTCAGAAGTTATTCACTTGAATGAATGTGCTTCATCAGACTGTGCTTGTCTAGGCTCTCTGGAATCTAGGCACATAAGGATCTTGTGTCCATTTTTTTCCTAAGAACAATTAGGACTGTCTAAGGTAGTGGTGGTGGAACTATGGCTCGCATGCACAGCAGGCTGTTTGTATCATTGAATGCCCTAAAAGCTCTAAAAGGTTTGCCATCACTGGTCTGGTACTTGGTGAAGAATCAACCTGTGAGAACTCTTGGTAGTGCCAATAGTCATTTTTAATGTATCTTAATTCAAATGATTCAGAATTTGGAGGACCTATTCATCTCTGTCCTTTTCCACATGTTTGCCAGAGTATCTAGTAAGGTTGGGGTAATTTGCTATTTTTTACTTTCAGAGCATTTCAGAGTAAATGAAAGGAGAAGAGTGTTCTTTTTGCCATTTACATTCCCTCACTTAATTATCCTAATAACCTTGACATGTGGAAATAATGACTAGCCAGTTTTGTAAGTCAAGAAACCAATGTTCTCATGTGTTACATTACTGAGAAAGTAGAATGTAGAGTCCAGGAAGGCTTCAGTTAGGCCTCTGTTGTCCACCATTGTGTTATCAGAACAAAGTATGCTGTCTGGAATGTGGTGGTAAATAACCATTGGCTTTACTTTTTCTTGAGATCACTTGAGCAGTTAGGGGGAAGTAACTGAGATTTGCTTGTAAATTTTCACTTATTTCACAATCTAGGAGCTTTTTCACTTACTTTTTGTAAGTTTTCTAAGAGATCATTTTGAGTTCCATCTCTGAAAAAATAATTATACTTACCTTAACTTTCTCAAAATAGTCATGATCCTGATGTAGCTCCTGCTTTAATGTAGTTCAGTAGGTCTTTTCTCTGTATAGAGCATGCTAATGACTGTTGGCTGGGTGCTCATAATGTGTTTAATAAATATTATGTCACGTACCTTTTACCTCCATTTTCCAAGTTGTTATACTTGTTATAAAAGAACTAGAAAAAAGCAAACCTGGTACTATTATTCTATATATTGCTGTGCCTGGAGTGATTTACTGCTGTGAACCCAGAAGTCACATGCCATAATTTGCTGTACTCATTTTATAGAAGGACTCTACCGGATTAACTCTATTTTACTCTGATTTCTGCTAAATTAAAGATGAAGGAAGCAGAGAAGGTGTTGCTATTTCGCCACCTTTCTGTTGCACATTGTCCCTGGTCTGACAGAGTAGTACTAAGAAGACTACACTGGTGGTATGATAATGATAACTAATGATAGTTTTTAATATCGTGAAAGAGCTAATTTTAAATTTTAAGACATTTTGTTAGGCAGTTGTTAAACATAGCCATTATTAAATATTAAGATTCACAAGCTCACAATTTAAATTACAGTCATGTGTCCCACAGTGGTATTTTGATCAACAACAGAGTCTGTATTTACTATACCATACTGTTCATTACTGTTAGAGTATACTCCTTTTACTTACCAAAAAACCCCACAAAGTACTGTAGAGTAATACACTGTGCTGTACTGGCAGCGGTATCATACCTCTCATGTTTATGGCACCTCTCGATTGCGTGAAGACGCCGTGTCAGACACTTGACCTGTACTGTCCAGGTTTGTGTACAAACACTCCATGATCTCTGCACGACAAGGAGATTGCCTAATGGTGCATTTCTCAGAATGTGTTCCTTTCCTTAAGAGACTCATGACTGTTTGTGTGATAACAAAGATAATAAATATTTTAAACTCACCACTTTCTGAGTGCTATTATCTGTGCTCCTGAGCTCATAACATCTGTCTTATCTAAATGGCAGAATGCCGTGTGCTTATGTATACATACATGGAACTACTTGTGCTGTTGGCCGACTCTGCCCAACTCTCTACAGTGGTGTAACATTGGTAGATTGAAATTGGCCATGGCTAAAATCTTTTTATTATGATTATTAGCTCTGTGTGTGTGTGTGTGTGTGTGTGTGTGTGTGTGTGTAAGCAGTTCTGGGATCATTTTATAAATGTTTAGAGTTCAGAGAATCAGCTGCTTTTGAGACAAAAGTTTGGATCCTTGACTGAGTTTTGGTCACCTGGCATAGTTCGTGTTTATAACTAATAATGGAGTGTTTTATAACTTAGTCCCATTTGTAAAGGCTTTTAGATGGACTTTACCCTTGAATTGCCAAGCTACATTGATTATTTCTTCCTCTTCTATCTTGATGTAATAGTTTGCTTATGCAGTCACAGTTTCTTGAGTGACATCTCAGAGTGCATCACTGATGTTGGAGATTTCTCACCAGCAAACCCATAGCAGCACTCAGTTGTTCCTGTCCTGAGGTCACCTGGCACATTTACAGCATGTGCAGCACCATGTAGATGCTGCCAGTCATACACCACAGGCCTTTAGAGACTCACCGAGGGGTGGCCTGAGCACGAGTCGGGAATGTTTTGTCATCTGTGCTGAGGGTGACCCCTGTTTGCAAAAGCAACCCAGTGTATCCATTTGGGTGAGGAGGGGTAGGAAAGTAGCCACCAAATATTAAAACATATGCAGGGGTTAAATGCTCTCTAATGGGATGTTTCTAATCAGGCTGGTTTTGTTTATTGCAGAGATTGGGAGAACAACATTGAGAACAGTGGAGATGAGTCATAAATTTCCTGGCTACTCTGCCTATGGCAAATAATTAAAACCCATTGCATTTGTAAGGCCACGCAGCCAGAAAAGCTGTCTTCAGGGACTCACTGTATGATAGACACAGTGAGGGCCATGTCGACCTGATCTTGGGAAGTGTGCCACCTAACCCTGGATAAGGAAAGTGGTGCAGGCGCCAAATAGGTGGTTCCAGTCCATTCACTTCTGCTGGATGACTTACTTTTTTCCCAGTCTGAAAACTAATGAGCTTTCTTTAATGCAATTACACTTTGTAAAAATTCTCTGGTAGTATCTTCACATGCTTTTGCTTACCACAAAGAAGGAAATTTATTGCCTAATTAAACTTAAAATAGGACTTTTAGAAACTAAGGGAACTGAGCTTGAGGGTGTAGCTCACTGTATTGCCTGGCATGGGTGAGGCCCGGTGTTCAGTTCCCCAGCGCCACACACAGACTACAAGCAGAAACAACCCCCCCGCCCCCGAAACAGGAACAACAACAAAAACAAATCAGAAAGGGAACCTAAAAGCCACTCTGACTCCCAACATATCGTCTGAGCCAGAGGGTCCCCTGTTGTTTAATGTGGACCTGGCTTCATACCATGGTTTTCCATTTGCTTCCCTTCATGCAAAACACCCAACATTCATATCTAAGTTTTTTTTTGTTTAAATCTTAATTATATGTGTTATTTAAATGATACATTGAACACATTAACCAAGTTCTCTCCTGCCCACCGCCTGCCTTTTATTGAATATAGAAATGCAGGCCCACTAGGGAAAATTATTTCTTTAATTTTTATGAGGATTTCTGTATCTTTTCCTTTTCAAGGACCTGTGGTGCCTCACTCCCCCATTAGTTCCCTGTAAAATATTTGAGGTTGTGGATGGTTTATGTATTATCCCCTCCCTTTTCCAGCTTGCCCAAATGAACAAAGCAGGGGTGCCCTTTAGAGCAGTGGCCTTCCTTGGGGGCAGGGAGCTCAGCCAGATTGCAACTCATTGCTTCCAGAGGAATCATCCCTTCCTTGCTACTGTAGTTTCCTCAGTTTCTATTTCACTGGGCTTCTCCAACCTGTTGGGGAGACAGTCAGGGGAGAGTCTTAATTCGTCCAATTTGTATCCTTCTTACCTATCAAGGGCTTGCTGGAGAATATGAAGGAGGCAAACCACAAGTACCATACAGAGATAAGAGTTATGTATAGTTTCTGCTTTTCTCCCTTGGAGCTGTCTAGGTAAACCCGCCAGAGAACTTTGGTGAAACAGGTTTTATACATATAACTCTCAGGTAATGAGACATGCTCTTCCTGTTACTGACCTTGTTTTAAAAAAAATTAATAGCTAGTTTTGAGTTCAAGACAATAGAATTTCATTATTCAAATCTTGGAGCCACTTTTATGGTATTACTGCCTTAGTATTGCTCTAATGTTAAATGTCTACTCTGTTTACTGTAATAATAAACTTTTGTTTATAGTGAGATAAGAAAAGCCCTCCTTGGAAGACTTTGCCAGGGTCTGCAGAAAGGTATGTGGCGGAGACCTCCACACAAAGACTTTCTGTGTGGGTCTGTGTGGCCCTAAAACGGTGGTAAACTGAGCTGAGGCGGGGATGTCCACAGAAATGGAGAGATCAGGCTATTCTGTGTCCATTATTTCAAAACAAAATTGCTCCTTTACTAAGAAAACTAAAGGAACATGCCAGATAATTACATAAACATTTCACATAATTATATTAAGATATGTTTAGAATATGCTGATGGGGACTAGAAATACCTGGTCCAAAAGCATTTATTTATCTTCTCTCAAATTGTTAGCTGCTGTTTTATAGCACTTATAGTCTAGTATTCACAGTTCTTATTTAACAGAAGAGTTTCCTTTCTGTTTGCTTTTTTTTGTTGTTGTAGATGTGGCACACATTACTACTAAAAACTGAGATGCCCGGCATTTGTTTCTCTTATTCTTTTTATGAAACAGTGGGCTGTCTTCCTAATACTCCTTTCTTATATTAGCATGAGCAGGGAACACAGTTGGTAGAGATGGGGTAAGGGGAGGTTTACAGGGAGGAATAGCATTCTTTCGGCATTCCTGAGAGAAAAACAGCTGTATTAACTTTTTTTGGGGGGATGGTACAGGGTATCTCCCCTGACACTCAGAATTCCAGCCCTTTACAGCTGAGCACAAACAGCTTGGCATGGTTATGCCTGGAGTCAGCGTGCATGAACGGTGTAGCTCTGATTATTGGCCAGTAGAAAACAGCTGCATACATTCCTAATGAAAGGACTTTGATTTTAAAAAATAATCTCATAATGGGATTTCCCCTGTAAACACCAGATGTATACAGTGGTTTCACCCCATGTCTGCCTTGCACTTCTAGCACCATTGTCTGGGGATGTACATGGAAGCCAGCATTTAAGAGGTAGATGTGGTGAGCGTAGGTATATTGGTAGCAAACTGGTATGTTGTGGTCGACTAGAAAAATTTTATGGTTTATTATTTTAAGATAGCCTTTGTGCATGGCCACTAGTTCCATTCTTCCTCCTTTGCCTCTCATAAAAAGAAAATATTGTGTGCTTGCAAACATATGGTCTGCTATCAGTATTCAGACACCCAAACATCTAAATCATTTAGCAGCTCTTAACTCCTGTCAGTAGGTAAATGATGGTGTAAGGATTTAAAATTGGATACATACTTTCTAAAGCATCTCTCAAAATGACTGTTTTGTTTTTGTTGTCTATGGGAAATTTTATATAAAGTATATTCAACCAAAATTACCTAGATCTCAATTTCTAGATTTTTCTTAATGGTGATTGAATAAGAATATCAAAATTAGAAGTAGGGATATCTAGCATTACCAGTGTCTTATTTGCATGACAAAGTAAGGATTATTG
Source organism: Fukomys damarensis (assembly GCF_012274545.1). NCBI lineage: Eukaryota > Metazoa > Chordata > Mammalia > Rodentia > Bathyergidae > Fukomys > Fukomys damarensis. The sequence continues at coordinate 33,270,678 of NW_022900924.1, forward strand.
AAGATTACAAATCTGAAGGAAAATTCAAAGAATTTTTTCTTTTAGATCCCAAAGCAATATATTTCCTAGGAAAGAAACATTCTTGACTGGTCCTGGGGAAGAAATGAGGTACACCTGGTATTGAAGAGATATCTCTATAGGAACACAGCAGAAATACATTTCTAAGAAATTGTCTAGGGCATTGCCATATTCTTTTAAACCTTACATGTAAAATAACTTAATATAAATATAGGCTTAGATATACTGTCCTAGTTTGATGTTCCAATACCTATTTTTATATCATTCAGGTCATCTGTTTTCTTTCTTTTTTTTAGGTCATCTGTTTACTGTTCTATCAAGTCATGGTTTTATAAATGATCACAATTTAAATATAAAGAACCTTTTGCTTTTCCTTTTATATTTAAAAATTCTTCAATGAAAGTTGAAGAAAAGTCAGGAGTGAAGTGCCTGGTGTATTCTATCCTGAGTGATGATAATTTTACTATAGCTACATTTAGTCTTAACCTGATGTTTTTCATCCATATAATATGGACACTAAAGGGCTATTTACTTTGTTTTGAGAAAATCCCAATAAAATAATTTATAAAAAAGTTCCTAAGGAGTTTCTTAAGAGAATTTTACTTTTTCCTTTTCAAGAAGTTAGAGAAAAAGAAATTGGAATTATTATATAGTGGTATAAATAAACGAAGGAAGGATATTGAGTGTGTTACTCGGAAGTAAATTAGAATGGAATTTATAGGTTTATAGATTTCCTTTTCTACTTAACATATGGTTACCTGTTTCTTCTTTTGGAGGTGTTCCTAAGCTTTGTATCACAGATTATTTTATCATAGAGAGTCCTAAATCTTACCATAACTATCTAAAAATAAAAATAAGGTTACTCAACAACTTAATAGAGATTTCACTATTAATATAGGAGAGGTGAACATTGGTATTTGAGCATTCTGATGGGTTCTTTGAACTCCCTGCTTCTAAGCGAAAACTTAATGTGTGAATCATATTGGAAATGTTAAAAAGCCTTCTGATTTCCTAGGAATAGAAGGCTGTTGCTGCAGTAGTAGTGCTGAAATGGGACTAGAAGGAGCTGCCAGTGAAACCCATTCAGTGTTGATATAGCATGTCTCAGGAATGTGTTATTTGCAGGGAAAACTCTTGAGTCCACCCGTGAACTGAGAGTCCATTCATGGGTGCAGTGAAAGATGCCCACTGGGGGAAATGTTTCTGCACTCTTTGGCACCTCCTCACACTGGAGGAATGTGGCTGCCTGGTGGGTGGGGGCCATGAGGACTGTGCCACTTTCACACCTCTAGATGCAGAATGACCCCATTCTCCCTGACCATAGAGCACAGTCATTATTCACCCTGTTATGATGGAAAGCATTCGAACTTAATTGGGAAAGACTACTCTTGCTCTTTGTTGGGAAAGTTCTCCATGATTAGAAGTTTCCAAATACTGAACCTTATTCTAGAAATAGTTTGGTTTCTGTATGCTTTGTTTTCTGCTGCATGGTGAGACCCCCACTTAGCTGAGCCTTGTGAATTTATTAAGCTTATTTATACAACATGAAATCTGACATGCAGACTATTATTTTTAGCCTGGAAACACAAAACTCATCTATTTAATACTTCCAAATCTGAATGACGATCTCATCTTTCTTAAAAATTCCTTCTAGTATTTTTAAGCAAACAGAAGAGAGAATGTAGTAAAAAAAAATTTGGTTAATTGCAACAGCTGGTCCCTGCATATCTTTATGTTAATGTTTGGAGTCTGAATTTGAAGGACTTTTAGAAAGATCTGGATTAATATAGTCCTATTTAAACCACAATCTTGAGACATGCTTCTTCCGGATGAACAAAGACAAACAGAAGCCTTAAAAGATTGAGAAGGCGAAGAAGGCATGGTTAAATTTCTCCAATCTTTGTAGAGAGTGAAGACAAATGGTCTTGGTTTGGTTGTGAGTGAGCAGCCTCTTGTTTAATTTAACATGGTGTTTATCTAGCTGCTGTGGTAAATGAGGTGAAGTCTTTTGCGTATACAGTTAATTCCCAATTATTCATACATACTTTAGCCAAATTGCTGATTCTCTATGGACTTTGGATACCTCTCCCCCCACCTTTCCTATTGGCTGTCTTTCTGGTCCCACGGCCTAATTTCCTCTCTGGCTATGCTTTCTCAAGGAGCCCAGCTGCTCTCCTCATTTTTATTTTTGTTTCTTTATCAGGCCTCTACTGCTTTGCTTTCTCTGCTGTGTTCACTTGATTTACCTGACAGTATGAGGTTCTCGTCTCATACTGCTGCTGTTTGTTTCTCAGTTGTTTTAGGTTGTTAGGGAAGAAGCTAGTGGATTTTCGGGGGAAAAACTTTGTGAAAGATAATGTCTGCTGCTCCTTGGGGTGTTGGTAAATGTAGGAGTGGAGAAAGTGTAGAAAGGATTCTCTCTGAAATACTTCCAGGCACTTTGAATGGCTCACTCAGGATTTTGTAACCTTTCCATGGTGGGTGGGTGGCAGAGACTAAATGCTTAAGTATCCTTTTCATCCCTATTTCCTAGTTTGTTTTCAGCTGGGACCATTTCTCCTCCCCATTGCAAAAAAAGGCAAATAATTATCAAGGGGCCATGAAGAGTGTGTGTGTCTGAGGAAAGTTCGACTCTGGTAGATTAAGGATGGAGTTGTAGCTGCAACAGTTAAAGAATCTCCAGTGACTATTTATTTAGCAAGTATTTCATTGAGTCTTTTTGAGTACTGTGGGAGATACTAAAATGAATTGGACCTAGGCTCTGGTGCTAACGAGGTTTAAATATACCTAGAGAGAAACCTATGCCGAAAATCCTAAATCTAAAGCCAACATAAATACACACGTGAGAAAATTGTACTATGTAGCTATAGTGTCAGGGATTTCCCAAGAAGGAATTATTTCTCCTGGGGAGGAGGCCAGAGTTAGAAATGTGAAAAACTTGCCCTCTATTATGTTTTGTATAAGTTGGAGGGTGCAGGATGAAATGAAACCTCACCTGTACCAAATAATGCTATCCATAGAGATTTTTATAAATCCATTTTTGTTCCTTTTGCAAATATTAAATATAAATTTATATCTGCTGGGCCTGGTAGCTGACATATATTAACTCATCAACTTGGGAGGCTGAAGCAGGAGGATTACAAATTTGAGGCTACCCTGGGCAGTTTACCTAGATTTATCTTAAAGTGGAATAAAAATGACCTGGGGATGTATTTTAGTAATATAGCACTTGGTCATCATACGTGAGTCCCTGGTTCAGTCCCGGGTACTGCCAAAAATAATTTTTTTTTCCTTCTCCAGTAGAAAACTCAGTGTAACTATTCAGGCTCCATTTGGCTAACATACTGCTTAGAGTAACACACAATCCTGTGTTCTATTCATGAATCAGTCTTAGGCCAGGCAGTTGGTTGAAAAGGCCTTTGACTAGCCAGTTGCATTTCAAATAAACCAACACTAAAGCAGGTATGCATTGGAATCATAGAAACAGCTTTTCATTCCCTCACTAGAGCCTGGTACTGCTTAATTTATTTGTAGCTCTACTAAAGATTTTGGTCTCTCAAACCAAATAAGATTAAAACCAGAAAATTTCAAGGAAGGAGAGCTAACAGGTATAGTAATAACAGATACAGTAATAACAAGACTGACATACTTTTAAGAAGTGGACAGAAGGATTCTGAGACCTTGGTAGTCTTCAGCGAGATTTTCTATTTAAATTTTTGATACTATAAGAGCTTTAGTCTCCATGGAATATCTGAGATTATTCTTTGTATTCATAAGGTGTTTTTGTTAGTTGCTTTGAAATAGAAGCCAAATAAAAATAGTCTCTGAATTGGGTTAGAAAACTTCCTGGTATAGCTGCAGATTTATTTCATGAGAATGATGAGGCAGGGGTCAAGGATTAGAGAAGATTTGGAGCATTGTTTTAGAGTTCTTCCCAGGATGCCGATAGTCCAATGAGATAATGAGAGTACCTTGCAGCTGGAAAGTGCTGGAGGGATTGTAAGCTCATCAGAAACTGTGGCTGAATACTTATTAAAGATAGATCTGATGTTACTTTTTTCAGTGACCTTTGGTGAATATAAGTATTCACATTTCTTGGCCTAACAGACCCACAGAATCCAAATTCCTGAAGATAAGGACCTAACAAAACTTATATTTTACCAGAAACCCTGGATGTTTTCACTAGAACTATTTATACTAGAGGTTGCAGCCCTTTTGAGTTTGAAGTTGTCAGTTGTGAAACTTTCCTTTTGGTTATCAGAAGACAATGCATGTGGTAACTCAGAGTTGGATACCAAGCATCCACTCTGTTTTGTTATACAAGTGAAAGGTCAGTATCTTCAAAACTTATATTGTGTTATGTTTAAGTTTTTATTTGATAAAAATATTCCAAATATCCCTAAGGAAGCTTTGACTGTTATCATCCCCATTTTGCAAAGGGGCAAACTGAGGGTCAGAAAGATTAGATAATTTGCTTAAAACCAACCATTTAATGGGTCACAGAAGGAGTAGAACTTGGCCTCTGGTATGTTAGGTCTGAAGCCCCAAATCCGGCCTTCATTAACTCTGAATTGGCCATGCTGTTGCCATGCTGTGCAGTAAGGGATGAGGCTAGGAAGGGAAGGCAGGCCGAGGCTACGGCAGCAGGCTGAATGCCAGACAGAACAACCCTGCTGGACACAATAGACTGCTTTGTGACTTTAAGACCTGGAAGACATTTCTAGGAAGCTGGCTGCTCTGTAACCCAAGACCTCATATGTTGACTGACTAAAGTCAGAGTACAAAGTGAAGATCATATGTTTCACTTAAAACTGCGTATACATTTTTTCATAAAACTTTTCATATAAGCACTCATATACATTTTCTTTACAGATGATATGACACAGATTGGTAAGTTAAGGAGCTTGTCTAAAGTTTGTAGTGGGCCAGGGAATAGGAGGGGAAGATGGGTGGGGGAAAAAAGGCAAATGTATATACAGACACCCAGAGAGCCAGGGCATCCTCACCATCCCACTTTCTTAAGATGGTTTTACATCTTAGAACCAAAGATATCTGGAAAGAGTGATGTAAAGGGAGAAAAGTGCAAGTGGTAGTTAAAGTTCCAAGATCAGAAAAATTAGAAGAAATATAGGTACTTTATGGGTAAAAAGCTGACATCATATTCTGAGACCTCCTTCACTGCCACACATGAGTAAGCTCTAGTATTTTCAGTGTTCTTATTTCTGGTATGTAATTAAATATGAATACCAGATTGACTTGAAAATTGGTTTAAGTATATGGGTTTGAAAAGATTTCCTCTATATTTTGCTATTCTGCAAGAGTTAGAGCACTATAGGATCTCTTTTTTAAAATGATCAAAGTAAATACAGAGTGAAAGGTGCAGAAATTGCAGTAATTAAAAGCCAAGTATTTCATATGCAGGCGAGATGGCATGAACTGGAGTACCTGGGTCTTGTGCCATACCTCTTTGAACCCTTGCCTGTGAAATGTACACACTCCCAAGCCATAGGGATAGAGATAGGTAATTGTGCTCCCTGGACTTCAGTTCCTTTGTCTGTCCAATGCAGGGCATGGCTGAATGACCTTTTGAATTTTATATTCAGCAGTCATCATGCACAGATTTTTAGTGAAGCAGGCAAGCCCCATCCTGATTTGGTCACAAATGGAAACATCTCTCTCTTTTCCTTTCTCTTCACATTGGTGTATTTTGATTGCCATCAGGCAAAGCCAATATATCTTCCTCTGAAATATAAAGGAGAAATAAGTTAGGTAGGCAGTGTTGTCTTTTTGCTGTCATTCTGTTTGTGTTGGCACAAATGGTGTCAGATGTTGACAGTGGTTATCAGGTGCTTAGAGACAATGCAGAATCCTAGGCTTGTAGCAGACCTGTTGAGGCTGAAGCTCTGGGAATAAGGGCTCCAGAATCTGCTTTAATAAGCTCCTGAGTAATCCTCACTACAGTTTGAAAACCTCTCTGATTCACCTCTAGGTTCATGCTGTGGTCTTTAGATATAACCCATGATTCTCTGAAGGCAGGGCCTGTGTGTGTGTTTGTGTTTGTGTGTGTGTGTGTGTGTGTGTGTGTGTGTGTGTCTGATTTTCTGTCTGTGTGTAAGTAAATAAAACTACTCAGAATAAATTATAATTTATTCACTCATGTAATAAATATTTGCATGCTGACTGTATACAAAGCTCTGCTAGTTGCTGTGGGAATAAGGAAAAGGGGATAAATTTGAGCAAGCAGAACAGGCAGACCTTGGCAATTGGTGGCATAAGAGGGGTTAGGAGAGGTCAGAGCTATCTGAAATGTTTGATTGATCCTAGGTGTGGGACTATATTTGTGCCTCAAAAGAGATAGGCACAGAAACTAGACTCAGGAGTGGCTTGGGAACCTGTGGAGTGTTTGACTATAGAATAGGCTTGAATTTCTGGAACCAGTTATAAAGTTGGCATGACTCTCAGACTCATTGTCTCATAGTGGAGCGGGATCTTCTAGATACTGTTTCACACTCTTTGAATGCAGGAAAACCTGGAATTATTTGCAGGGTATGGTTCAGGTCAAGAAAAAAATATAATTGGAGAATTCATTTGTATATAAAGGTGACCTTTCCTCTTAGACTTAAAGTGAAACTGGTTTTCTTAATAAAGTTAATCACAAACTGAGTTTGAATCTCTTCCTGAATAATAAATCCTGGAAGTGAGATTTGAAATGATATAGGCATTCTTAGCAGATATATTCATTTGATCTTTTAAAAAGTATGCTATTAGGGTTGTCTTTTGGTGGTCAGTTGGGGTATAGCTGTGTCTTCTTTGAAGAGAGCCCATCAGTGCCTACCTTTCCTTCCTTAAGGAAGAGGGTCATTGTGGGGATCTTGAGTGAGATAAGAGACTGCTGCTCATCCATTGAATGGGTTTCCTTGGGTAGCTTCGGAGTGTTTTCCCAGAATGTTTAGTAAACCAAGATTGTATATTATGCCTTTTTCCTTTCTTTGATCTAGGAGTGACAGAAAATGATCTTTTGAGTTTTGAAACATCTCAGAATTCCACACCTAGAAAGAGGATAATGTGTGTTCCCTTCTTAGTAGTAGTGCCTTTAACTCCAGGGAATCGGCATAGAGTTGCTTTTGCACTTAGGAGGGTTACTTTCCATTGTCCTACCAAAACTGGCAAGGTAGTTGGGAGAGAAATCCTCCCCTAGCAGGACTGGAAGCATTAAATTAAGCAACAGCTGCTTTCTGTGGAGTAAAGGAGCTGGCATGTTTGTAGGACGGATGGAGAACAAGTAGGCAGGAAGAAGGATGAGTCAGGTTGGTGGCTGCTGTGGTCTACTCACATCAGCAGCTGGAGAGCTGAGGCTGGAGGTTGATTCAGCCTGGCAGGCAGTCTAGGCAGCTTGGTGGATGTGATTTGCCAGATGGATACTATGTGACCATCCTTAGTCTGTCCCATAATATGTGGGAATGGATGACTGGGCCATGGAGTTTGTGGCCCACCCTCTATCGGGGTGCTAAAGGCAGGGGATTCGAATGTGGAATTTAACAAGTTTCCTCAGCTTGAGGGTATCATCCATGTTTTTTCATGACCACAGAAAATGCTGTGATATTTGGAGCAAATTTTCAACTCCCTTATAGTAGGCTCTATTTAATCTGGTGTCAGGATATAATAAATTTAAAGTGTGTAAATGAAAAATACAGATACTGTTTTATGAGTCCAAAAGGGATATACAGGAACTCTGAGTATTACACAAAGATTTCAGATCCAAAACCCCACCTTTTTTTGCCACACTAGCAGCTGAGAAATTACAGAAACCTGATTGTGTTGTCTGGCAAGTCAAAGCAAGATACAACAAGAAAAAAGATGAATCTCCTAGATTGCTTTCATTTACGTGACATGGAAGTTCTAAAAATAAGAAATAAGAAGCCCCTGGGTGGCTGCTCCTTGGAGTTTGTAGGGACAGATCCAGGTCGTACTTACACTTTGCGCTTTTTGAGAAATGAGGCTTTCTGATTACTGAGCCAGAACTTCTGTCTGATCACTCTGAAGTTTGATTAGTTAAAAACAGAATTTGTCATAAAAATTTTAATTTATAAGTTTATGTAACATAAGAAATGAAAATTTCTTCTGATTTTGCTTCATGCTTTACCATGTACTAAAATCTTTGATTTCTCCTCTACTTTACGAATATATGAAAACACTGATTTTTATTTCTCTTTTGCTCTGTGATAAAACGATTTGCTTTACTTGGTTGTATATACATTGTGGCTGAGGGAGATAGAGAGGTCTGTGAAAACACTTTGTCCACATGGGTGTATTTTAACCTGCTTTGGTGGTGGTTGAAATTATTGTTAAATTGTGTACTGGTCCTGCTGCTCATTTGCTTTTGTAAGAAAACACAATCCGTGTTTTGTCATTGGGTAACATAACATTCCTTTCGTGGCATTTCATGTTTTCACTTATACAAATTTTGCTAGTATTAGATAGCAGTTTATGTGCCTACTTTGTTATTCTTGACTACATAACTCTTCGAAGTGTGATTGAATTCAGAAGTTTAGACTGTAGGAGGGTTGTATTTCCTTCCTTCTGCTTCAGCTTCCCTTCCATTCTGGAGATTTAAGACTAGAAGACAGATCATTATACTAAATCTGATGACTTTCCAGTATTTTAGCCCATAATATTGAGACCAGAGATTTCTTCTTCTTTCATGCTGAAGTTTTGGCATGGTGATTTCCATTAATATTATTTGCTAACTTCTATTCATTCCTGCATATGCAAGGTATGTGGCCAGGTACATGCATCTGATTCCCATTATTGTTTTATAGGTATAGGTGCTATTATTAAAATACAAATGAAGAAGTGGAGGCACATGTAAATATAAGTTACTATAAATGAATTATAAAGTAAATAGGTGTGTAGTCAAAATATTTCTAAAATATAAATAGATATAAATGCTTCACCTACAGTCAAATAGCTCTGAAGGTGGAAAGATAGGAGACTTCCTGGACCTTAAAGTGCTGACTTAATTTCTGCTCTGCCACCTTGGTGGTCTTCTTTTATTAAGCTCAAGTTAATGAGCACTGACTGTGCTAGACGGGGTCTGAGGGACTGAGAAGACAATAGCCAATAGAACAAACAGACCAGAAAGAATTAAACAAATGAACATATGCCAGAGGAGGTGATACTGGGTAAGAGGGAAGGAGACACAACATTCTGGCAGAACATCTGGCAAAACATAAAACTATGAGAAGCTATCATGATTACTGGTTCTTTTTTAACCATAGGACAATATTTAAAAAGGCAAGAGATAGGTGGTGGTGGTGGGGAACCTATATATAAACCAAAGCCAAAAAAAAAAAAAAAATCCATCCAAGACCTACGTTTCAGATCTTAATTAAAAAGATGATGACTTTACTGGCACACAGCATGACAGTCTAAAAACTAAAAAAGCTAATTGATGGCGTATCTCACGGTAGTGTGACCAGCCAGAAGATAGATGGTAGATAAGAGGTTAAAGTTTAAATGTTGGGAGCATCAACTTGTAAATTTTCCCAAATTATACTACCAGTTACTCAGGTAAACATTGCGAGGAATTTTCTTGTGGAGTTTTTCTTTCTTGTAGCAAAAATTGTATTAAAAATATTTCAGAAAGAATTTGCAGAGGTCTTTTATTTGTTTTGTTAATTTTCAAAAATACAAAGATTTAAGATTCAAAAGCAAAGGAACAACAAGGACTCAGAATTCAAACATTGGAGAAGCGACGTTATTGACCATTAAGCTGATGTACATGTTTTTTTCAAGAAGGTAGACAGAGCCATTACTGTTTGCCATTGAGAAGCTATACTTTTTATGAAAAACTCTTCATAGGCATTGATCTAGCACAGAAGTACCTACTTAGCGCCATTATCTACTTCGTTTGGGTTTTTTTTTTCTTGTAGATTCTGTCAAATTCATAATGTCTTTCACATGACATGTAACCATTTGTCTTCTAACAGGATGAAAAAAGGACTTTTCATTTTTCCTTTTAGGTAGACTTTAAAAATGTCCTCACCAGGCCGGGGATTTATCTCAGAGGTGCTGCCACCTGCATCGCAATCACAAGGTCTTGAGTTCAGCCCCCCCTGCATGACCTCACTTCTTTCTGCTCCGTTTTCCTCTCATCATACCTACTCATTGTCCAGTAAGCATGGAAATTGATTAGAGGCAAGCAATTCAGATATACATGGGAAATACTTTACCTGGCATAAGATTTCATTGGTAAAAAGTTATTGTGGTCTAAACCAGAACATTCTAAAACCAGAACATTCTTATATTGGGAAAGCGCAAAATAGTTAGTTCTTCTGTTGAACTTATTTACCCTGCTAGTAAATGTTAGTTCTTTTACAATAATGTATTTCTTATTGTGGTTTGAAAGGGGATTTTTTTTTTTTTTTTTTTTTTTTTTTTTTTTTTGCTTCTGGGAATTGAACTCAGGTCCTTGTGCTTGTGAGGTAGGCAGTAGAACCACTGAGCTAAAATACCTGGCCCCTGAAAGAGGATATTTTGATTTTGAACACTTATATGTTTATCATATTTATAGGAAGACATAACTACTTTTGTTAGAAAATGAGCCAATACATTCTGTGCATTTTGCATTTGTAATTTAGTTCTTTACACAGATAAATAATTTGGTGTATTTCCTATGACTTTTAATATTAAAGAAATAATTCTGTGAATTAATATAGATTGTCTACCTACTTTGATTAAAAAATTCAATGCAGTAAATGCTTTTGTGAACCATACCTTCTGTTTTCCTTGGGTACTAAGATGTAAAAAGATGAGGCAATAGAATGGAGAAAGAATCCAATTGGTATAAAGATGTTTACAGGTCAAAAGAGAGAATGGAAAAGGAAGAAAGTGAAATCTGAAGTAAGATTTTCAAATATTAAGAAGATTAAAGAATTTTTCATGAATCAAGCATTCTTGTAATTATCTTTGTCTTTCCCTCCAATATTACAGTCTTTTTCTTTCTTAAGGAACACTGTCTACATGCTTTTTTTTTTTAGTTTTAGAAATGGGAAAAAATAAGTGAGTTCATATACTGCCATCTGTTTCTTTTCAATTTCCAAATAAAATTTGGGATTACAAGTACTTTTCTCCTCATTCTTCTGATAACATTTTGTAAAAAACTCCAGGAATGAGATTCATGCACTGTGATGACATCTTTCTAAAAGCATTCAAAATATTTGTCTTATTGGTTTGGTTAAGTTTTTAAAAGATTTATTGTAGGACACATTCGCTTTTTTTTCTCATTGAGTTAATTGGTACATTTAGGTATACAGTACATTTACATTCATTATTGGGATCTTGTACCTTTACATGATAGGTCTTAGTTCTCGTTTTTTCCCCCTGTCCCTGCCCTCCTTTCATCTGACATTTGCTTCTTCGATAGAACTTATTTACCCTCTACTACCCCCAGACTCACTGGCTACTCTCAGCGTCTAGGAAAGGCCTGACCTGAGGGAAAAGTACACTGACCTACATAAATCTGACCTGATGGAAAAATACGCTAGCCTTTTCCCTACATTTCTGATTTCTATTGTCTTGGTGGTATGAAGTTTTTATTCCTATTTTGTAAATCTTACATAAGTATAGGATAATTAAATAATTGGGAAGAGAATAAGGAAAATTCTGAGGGCCCGTATTTAGCACATCTCTATATTTTTGTCTTTCACAGATGAGATAGAAAAGAGAGGGTTGAGGTTGAAGATTTTCCCATCTCAGCAGTTTTCCCTCAACTCTGTCCTCTTGCACAGTTTCTGTGATCCCCATTGTAGATTATTTTTCTTCATTACTAGTGCCTCACTGTAGGGCTTCTCAGTATCATCCATCAACAACTCAAGTGGATTAAATGACCTGCAGTTAGTGGGCTTGAGTTTCAAAACTGAAATTGACACCAGCAATATGATCCCCCATTCCACCTTTTAGTATAGTGAGGAAGCTAGGAACTACTACAAAAATCTTGGCCTCATTATTGTTTACGGTGGGTGATTATTGCAAGGTGTGTTGTTGCATATTGCCTTGTCCCTAAGAAGCACATCATGGCTCTTGTGTCTCCAAATATATCAGACATAGATTTGGGGAGATGGGAAAACTCTGGGCTGACTTCCTTTCTTTTCCCCATATCCATTGGAAGAACCACATATATGTGTGTGTGTGTGTGTGTGTGTGTGTGCACTTGTCTCAAAGTGTTTGTAGAAATTCCTTCTTTTTTAAATACCCATTTTGTATTTTTTAAAAAATATATACTTTTTCTTAAGAATATCTTACTCATTTTCAAAAATAAGAGAAATGCTAAGCAGAAATATTGACCTCTTAATCATTGGGTAATGATGTAAAAGTAAATAATGGCTTTATTTACATATTTATTGGCTATGGCTGACTTTTATATGAGTGTGCATCTTTTATGTTATGATCAGCTCTGCATCATACAGGGTAAGGCCTGGACTAGGTAATTCTTGGATTCATACATCTAGGTTTGTTCTCAGGTACATCAGAATAGAAACAACGATGACATCGTGAAAGTGCAAGTCATTAGGTTTGCAACTCTTAAGCTAAATGATGAATTTTAGCCTGGTAATATGTTACAAATGTGTTTGACCAAACTCTGTATTTAAAATGCTATTAATTCAACTGTAACAATACTTACTGAGTTATACTTAAACCCCCACTTTTATTTTTAAGCAAAGTTTTACCTGCACCACTACAACAAAATAATTTCATTTTGTTGCCTTTTCATATTTAGTGGTGAGACTGAAGTTGTTTAAGCCAAAGGATATCAGGCCTGTAAATGGTATAAACTGAGCATGCTGCATATTTTGCCTTCCAGCCTTTTAGATTCCATACCTGATGTGCTTCTTCCTCTCCTTAGAGGGAGAGACTCAGCATAACACCTTCCTTCACTGCACTGCAGGTATCTGACTTGCAGCACTGTAGACTGCGATGTACTATTTCAGACGCAGTGACTTAGTTTTATTTTGTTCACTCTTGTTTCTTTACTGCCCAGGTATTTTCCTTACTAGTAGAAGAAGGGCCTTGGGAATGAATCATCACAGAGGGAAGGAAAGCATTTAAAATTTATTTACTGTATTTCTATAATTGGGGAACTATGAGTATTTTTCCTTAGCATTAATATTTGCTCCTAGAAACCGTGCACTTGCCTAAACTTAGTAAATTATAATCATCATTGTAGGATAGTCGGAATTGGTTTTTAATTTGTAAAACATAATTTGCTTTCTACCATGGTGCTATTTTAGAAAGGACAAAAAATGTAAAAACATTCAATCAAAATATTGTCATGGCAACACTATTATTTTTCACAATGTGGTAAAAATGACTTTGCACTGAGGGGAAGGTTGTTAGAGGCCAGCATACCCCATCTCTTTCCTACTGTGGGTGTCTGCAATGCCCTTCGTTAGTAATTACCTGCTTTCCATTCCAAATTTTCTATGACAAGATGCTCCCAGCCTCAACAGGTGATCACCATGGCAACGAGGTAGTCTCTTCTATTTTTGTAGCATGAAAGTAATGCCTTCTTAAATCTAATAGTAAATGAATGTTCCAGAAATCCAGTGATTGAAGTACAATGTTAAAAATCTGCTGCCTTTAAAGTCACATCATTCATTTATAATTCCTCTTATGTGTTTAGAAAGGGAGAATATGTTGATTTTAATTGTATTTTTTAAATTATTTACAAGCACCAGCCACTAACGTTTACTAGTTGCTTACTATAGTTTGTCAGTGTGCTATTTTTTTTTAATTTTTAAATTGTGCAGATGGGGAAATTTAATAAAGTAAGTAACTTAACCAATTTCATAAAGCTAGCAACAATAAGAAGTAGAATTCAACCTATGCAGACTGACTTCATATTGCTACTGTAAAACCATGTCTCCGTCCCACTGGAGCCTTACAGAACAGTTTCTCTCTTTTGGAGTTGTCCAGCTGCTATGAATTTCTGACCCTTTATAGAGATACTGGTATTGTGTGTGTCCCTAGGGGAACAGACAGGGGTGAGCAGAAGGCGGGGTGACCGCACAGGAGTGTGTGCGAGATCAGCAAGTCAGCAGTACCTGGAATTCAGCTGGTGACATGTCACATTGCTGTTTTGTAAAATGACACAGCTTCAAATGGAGTATTCAGAGGCTCTGGGAGTTAGCAGAAGCTCAGGGAGATGTGCTTCTAGGGTTCTTCCAAATAGTGGAAATCTGATTGCAGCATGTACTTCACACAGCATTTATCATGAAACTCCCTTTTCATTATGTAGTCAATTTTCAGATTCTGTCCTGGTCAATATCAATAGATTAAAAATAGATAAATTAATGGAATCACAGTTTACTAGTACAAACTGGTTAAATATATTTAGTATAATAACATCTCAGAGGGAGAGTAGTGGAAGATAAACAGAAAATTGCTGTGGTTTCATAATCAATGTGCCCTTTGTTTAATGATAGAAAAAAAATCGAAGAAATTATAGTTTTCTTTACATACCTCATTTTACTTCTAAGAGCAAACAGTTTTAGAAGTAAATGACGTTGTAGAGTATGATCAGCCCTCTAAGTTCAAGATGAAGAGATTAAGGCTCAGGAAGGCACATAATTTTTGAAGGTTGTGCAGCATGCTGCTGAGCATGATGGGGAGCCTGGGTTCTTTGAGCCCCAGGAGAGATAGAGAAACATAGAGACAAAGACAGGAAGACAGAAAGACGCAGAATATTTTTAATTTAGTTGATGTCAACACTTGGATGTATGTCGAAAGGCATGGTAGTATCCAGAAAAACTCAAAATTTATTAAACACATGGTTTGCGCTGGGAAACTTTTCTCTTTATCTCAATAAATCATTAATGTCGATTAGTGTCACTAGAACCAGTATCTTCGTCATTGTCCTCATCCTTGTCTTCATCATCTCTCCCATTCTAGTGGTAGGATGTCCCAAGCTTCTCAAAAGTCAAGGAAACTCTTCAAATAGAGAATCCAGCATTCAAATTCTAGTCTAGCATTCGAGTGCTGTCTGTTTTGCAGCAGGAGAATGAGACTTGAATGTTCTGGCCAGCCCTCCATCAAGTGCTTAAGGCTGATTGGAGCACTGTGGAGGGCCTGGGAGCAGTCTGAGGGCCTCATGAGGAAAGCATACTGTGTGGTGTCATCTGCCCTGGCTCGGAAGGGGGCCTGTGTGGTACATGTGACATATGTGTGGCCAGGCATAGCATTCGGGCTGCCTTCCTCATCTGATTCTTCTTTTCATGAGATAGGAATCCCAAGGCTAATTTTACAGAAGATGGAGGTGTAGTGCTTAATGTCAGACTCAAAAACCAACTGATGTTCAATCAAATTACAGAAGGTTGTTTTAAAAGTACTAATACTGATTCAACAATTTACCTTTCTCTTATTTGGTGTTCTCACGTATATTTATTCATACTATTAATATATTTTTAATTTTATAGACCAGCTGTCCTGTATTTTGTGTTGCCTGTTATGATCTCTAATTATAGGGCAGAACAATTTCTGGTCTTATGTAGGTTACCTCTTATGTAGGATACCCCGTATCCTCTAGTGTATTAACTTTAATAACAAGAATTCCATTGCAGAACTCTGGGACTCTAAATAATTGTCCATCACGGTTGAGGGTTGACTCCATCAACTTGAATTTATGCCAGACTGGAAATAATGACATCTTCAAAACCTAAACTCAGATAGGTGTTTGAAAGAATTATCCAGCATTTGATTACCATGAAGAATGCAGTTAATTTGCAAATTAACAGCTTTTTTAAACAGCTGTTTTAAATGTTTGTGATTGTCTGTTCATTTCTTATTTCTGTCTTCCTACTCCACTCTCCAAATCTGGAAGCTTGATATTGTATTTAATGCTAGCTCCAGTCTCTCTTCTTTCTTTTTTGTTAATCTAACTGCTTTTACACCCTTACCATCCTCTCAAGGTATTTGGCTTGTTAGCCTTTCTCAGTTAAAATAAGAGATACTGCAAAGTACTTTTAGATGAAGATGGTGAGATACTTATATTGTAATTATTGGTTTCTCATCTGGGGTTGTTTACTACCTGAATGCCCATCCCATTGTAGCTGACAATTGGTTTCTCTGTCATCTTCCACCTCTGCTGGACTAACTTGGAAGCTGGGGTCTGCCTGGCCTGATGTCTTTGCTCCTTGTTTTGTTTGTGCTACTTTGTGCTGGAAAGGAAGATGTTTTTGATGTCTAGAAATGTGCCTTTTTGAGAAAACTATCATTAGTTTTGCCACAAAACGAAGTCCAACAAAACTTTTAATAAATTATATCATCTTTGAGTTAATGGGAAAAATATAAATGTTGGGGTGAATAAGAATCATGACCAAACAGGTAAAATTTAAAAATTGTGTTAATAGTCATACTCTTGTAGCATAATATTGATTGATGTATTTGTTTAAACCAGCAGTATTATTCAGATTCTCTGGTCTGTTAACTACAGTGGACATTTGAGAGCTACAAAAATACAAACATATAGTACTTGTCTTAGACAAGCTTATCTATCAAGTGAATATGAATCAGAGAGAAGCAGTAATATACAATTATGAGTAAGATCATATGATGCTGTTCTAAATAAGTCATATTTAACAACTAGCCCTATGTTTCTTTTAGAATATCAGTAGGTGGGATGAGATTAAGAAACTTTTATCATGAAAGGATAGTATTTATGGAAAACATTGCTTTTATGAGTTAAACTCAATCATCGGTTATCACAGAAATGACCTATAAAATTAAATAGTCTTTGGACTGGGGAGTTAGTTCAGTGGTTCCGCCGCCTCCCTCACAAGTGTAAGGTCCTGAGTTTGATCTCAGATACA
>NW_022900924.1:33287694-33297076 GCF_012274545.1 Fukomys damarensis
ACATACATACACACAGACACATATACATATATACATTAGTTTTTTTTTTTGGGGGGTGGCCTAGGGATGGAATTCAGGGCCTTGTACCCTCTAGGCAAGTGTTCTGCCACTGAGTTACACCTCCAGCCCATAGTTCATGTAATTTTTGCAGTTTTAAACACATATTTTCAACAAATTAGTAGCTGCTATGTATTTTGGAAATGATATTCATACAAATTACAAATGTGTTTTTTAAAATATGTGTAACATTTATTAGTAAACTTATAATGTGTGAACAAATGGTTATATAAAACTTTGCCTTTAATATGCAATTATTATTCTTTTGTTGCTTAGTTGTTGTTTTTTTTAATTGGTACCAGGGATTGAACTCGGGACCTTGTGCTTGAGAGGCAGGGGGCAGAACTACTGAGCTAAATCCCCAGCCCTAGATGTTCTTAATGAGTAGGAAATCATTCAGACCTTTGTCATTTGTTTATTAAATGGGATTTAATTCTTCATATATACCCCAGAGATTTGGTTTTCTATATCTGAATTTTTACTGTTTCTATACAGTCCATCTTCTTATCAGAGTTATATATGATACTTTATAGTGTTGGTGGAGATAGTGTATTGAAAAGAATATAGTTATGCCATGAGTCATGTACCTATCCTCATGTTAAAAAAAGAAGGTATTAAGTGCATTCAAAAATTTACACTTGTATTTACAAACATCTACTCATCTCAATCTAGCACCAAAGAGTCATGTGAGAACTTAATTTTATAGGTAAACAGCAAGTACTGTTGAACTTTTTTGGTTTTTCTTGTTACCTTGAGCCTATAGATATAGCGAGTTTAAATTATTTTTCTGGCCTCAACACTGGTGGGTAACCTAATTCTAATACCATGGTGAATGGTTACTGTGACTACCCTGTTGCTAAGAAACCTGTTATGTTATCAAGTTGCCTTGGTGAAGAAAGGGCTTCTTTGGACTCCTTAACACTGTTGGGAGGCTGTTAACCAAGAGCTACCAAGGACATTATGGTTTCCCAGGTTATAACTAAATTTTCAGCAGAAAGAACAACAAATATAGTCTTGTGAAAACTGACACAAAACAATGTCTGTGTTATTTAAAATTAAATCATGACCTTTATTTTTTTAAGAGCTGTCATCTAAGATACAATGCTGTTTCTGCTGGTATTAAGTTATTGAATGGCATGTTCCCCTTCCCCCACCTTAACTTAGCATTCCATTTTTGTTTTCTTACAGTGATTCTTGGCAGTATATTCACAGTGTAAAGAAGAGTGCTTGAATTGAGATTGTGAGAAAAAAATGTGTGAAATTTGTTTTTGTTACATGTTATCAGTTGCACTAGGTCTGAAATGATTCAGCATTTTATAAAAAAACAAATGATGTATTATATAGCTTTTTTTTTTTTTAACTGCAGCAGATAATATTTAGGTTAAGAATTGTATTCAAGGAAGAGACCTGGCTTTTGCCAGTGTTGATCCATGGGGAAGGTTTCCTAACTCAGGAGAGCTTAGTCTCACTGCAGATACTTAGAGCTCCACAGTACAGGTTAATCAGAGAATCTAAGAAGTTGTACAGACTGCTTACGATTTGGGGTAACTTTTCTTTCCACAAGGCCACCCACACTTTTTCTCTTGCTGCTTATGTATGTCTTGAAGTGCTTGTTTTCTAATCACATTTTGAGAAACCTTGTACTTGACTATTGTCCGGAGGGAGAATGCAGAAGGGGTCGTTCCTGGTGGCACCAGTGAAATCACATGCAACCTCAGGGAGCCAGTGTAGATTCTATAGCTATAGAAGAACCGTCACAGAGGAACCACCAGGCCTTGGAAGGCATACTGACTGCTTCAGTGTTGGGTTTCCTGCCTAAAACTTTCTGATTAGTAAATGAATTATGTGATGACTCCAATCCTCATTTTCCTCAAAAGTTAAAAAAAATGATAATAATTTCTAAAGTTTTAAGATTATAAGATTGAGTGAGATTATAGGAAATGTTTAACATGATTTCTGCCTCTTAATGTGAGTCTTTTTAATCAAACAATGTTAATTATTTTTTTTTCAGCTTTAATTGAATTTATTGGCACATATTAGGTATACAGTACAGTTACATTCATTGTTGGGATCTTGTACCTCTACATGACAGGTCTTGGTTCTCATTTTTTTCCCCTTGTCCCTGCCCTCTCTTCACCCTCTCCTCCCCTAATGTTAATTATTATTATAGGGGCTACTTTTAGGGGCCTGTTAGTTTTTTCTTTAAATCTTAAAGGTTTAAGTATTTGACATTTGTTGAGGCCTCTCACACAGCTGCCTTTGCTTGTTGGGAAGAGTTTGCATATTTTAAAGTTTTTGTTTATTTTTTAATTAATTTTTTATTCTTTAAAATTTATTTCCATTTGCCTTTCTTCTTTTCGTGAGTTTGAAGTTAGGCATTGCAGGTGTTAACTTTAGCCATTGGTCTCTCTGGCCTTAGTTTTCTCATCTGTAAAATGGAAATTGATCAGTGTCTTGGGTCATACTCCATTATCTGAGCTGTGAGAGAGATGTTTTAGGCTCTTCTCATACTTACCCTTCTTTCCTCCTGAATTAGTTTTTTTCTCTAAGAAATCCTGGTTTTCTGTAGTAGAGAATTGTAATTGGAAGCCACTGTCTGGGTGGCAAGTGTGGCTGTTAGTATTAAAGTTGCAGTGTGCCTGTTAAAGTTTCATTTCTGCAAGACTCATGGACATCGCTGGAGAATTTGAATGTATATCTACGGCCATGCTTACACACTCAAGTTAGACAGACACATGCATGGAAACATATCTTGTGTTTATTTCTGAGCCCTACTATGTAGATTTAAATCTTTGTTTACCCCGATGCCCCAATTAGAATCTAACACTAAAAGGCTCATTCTAATTCTTTTTCTATTTATGAAACTCCCACCATTTATTTCTATGGTAATGAGAAATGTGGCTTCTTGTGTGTGTGACCAACCTCACTCATGCATCCTCTACCTACCATCTTGGGTGGTCCCACATCAGACTGCTTCTTTGCATTGAGCCTTCCTTACCTGCTCAGATTCTGATACCGATGCCAGCCTGCTGCCGTGGGTGATAAGGCACCGTTTTAACCCAACTGTGCTCTAGATGCCTGTTCCAGGCTCTGTTTTATACGACTCTTCTGCTGGACCTTCTCTGCCTCTGAGCCTCCTCCACACTGCACCCCAGTCCATCACTCCAGAATGCCTGCTCTGAGGGTAAAGGAACAAAGAGAAGCATTTGAGCTGTTTTCCTGTTTTGAACATGCTAAGTGAGGGAATATAGTGGTTTTGAACCTTGTGTTTTTTGCAAACTCTATTGTACAAATCTTATTAAGAAAAAATTTCAATTTTTTTTTTTTGTCACTTGAGTTGGAGTTCATGTAAATGAGTGCAATCAGTTGTGTTGTATGTGCCCTCATTTCAGTGGCTTAGCTTGAAAAATAAAACTATACTGGCAAACTGGGTAAAATGGATCATCTTGTAGAGAGGAGGAGGAGAAGAGTATTTGAAGTAGATTTTAAAAAGTGTACTTCTTTTGAAGTGCTTGTTTTCAGCAAATCACACTTTGAGAAACCTTGTAATTGACTATTGTCCAGAGGGAGAATACAGAAGAGGTCATTCTAAAAGGCCTTTATTTAATTTTTAATTAAAGGGCTATTGTTGTGGTAGTTGTTGCCAACATAATCTCTGCCATATACATATGTGAGCAAAAAACATTTGAACAGCACTTTTAAGATAAAACCAAGTTCTTTGTGGATTTATTTGAACAGTGGTTCAGAGATTTTATGCCTATGGTCTTGTCCCTGCATGGGTATTTGGGCCAGCCATGTCACCAGAGCTCCGTGTTCCTGCAAGCCTTGGTGAAGTCTCCTACAGTGAAGTTCTGTTTGCGCTTCTGTTGCAGACCTAGCCTGGGCTGGGTTCTGGCAGAGAGCCCCTCTCCAGAAAGCCCCAGCCCCAGTGGGGAAAGCACAGGGTGGAGTTTTTCCAACCGAGTCTGGCTGCTCTCCAGACCCTAGAGTGTATGTGAGATTTCTTCTCTATTCTTTCTCCTTAAGAAAACGGTGAACACTACCACCTGGGCATATTAGGGACATGGGCAGTGTATGTATATGGTTTGCAGTGGGGTGGGCCTTTCATTTAGCTCCGAGGAATGCTCTTCTGTCACTAGTTACCTGATGAGTATAACTTCCTGAGAAGGGCAGCAGTACTCAAGGATGTCTGTACCTCTCAAGGATTTCCCTATTCCCTGTGGCTGTCTGAGCAAGGCACTGGGAATTTCCTGCTGGGTCTGGATTCTCTCTCTTTTTTTTTTTTTTTTTTTTTACACTGTGAGCCAGATCAGATCTAATGCACATCACTAAAATTAATTTCATATGCATCAGCAATGGTTATTTTATTGCTTTGGAAAGGCTTGTGTTCTTTTTTTTCTTTTTTTTTTTTTTTTTTTTTAACCATTCTTTGCACAACATTTTGATGAAACATGAGCCTGTCTTGTCCTTCGAATTTCTTGCCTTCCACCCTACCAGGAACTACAAAGGTGGAAGCTATATAACAGATCTTAATGGCCCTTTCATGTCTTTGTGGTAGGGGTCCCAGATGTAGCACATAGAATGCTCAGTGAAAGTTGAATTTCAGATATACCACAAGTGATGTTTTCAGGGTAAGTATGTCCTACGAAGTATTTGAGAGTGCTCATAGGAAGTTTCTTTGCTTTGTATCTGAAACTCAGCCACTGGGAGTGTCCTCTTTTATCTGGCAGCCCTACTTTGGAAGATTTTGCATGAGGCATTCACTTGGATCCATGTTATACTTAGAATGGTATGTGTATTTGATCAGTTTCTTAAAAAGTTGTCTGGCTTCATAAATAAACCCTTGAGTGAACAAAATTGGAGGTTCTTAAAAAGGCAACTGAGTTGCACTTTAGCTGACAAATCACATGCACTGATTCCCAGACTAGGTCAGACCTGTTGAGGTAGGAGCTTGGTTTCATCATCTGGAATCCTCTCTGTCTTTTTCTGTGTGTCTGTTTCTGTCTCTGTCTGTCCCCCTCCCTCCCATCTCTGTCTCTGTGTCACCCCCCCCCAGTTCCGATTAATAGTTAGAAGGTTGGGGTAAGCATCCCCTTCATAAATAGTCTCTTTTATTCATTGCAGAAAGGTTGAAATCTATAACCTTAAGTAGTATAGTCTCATCCATAGAAAGTTGTATATATGCATGTTTTTCTTTTCTTTTTTTTTTTCCTTTTGGTTGGTATTTCCTTTTAGATATTCAATAAAACTAGAACCCCCCCCCAAAAAAAACCCTGGAAAACCCCATGCAAAGTAAAGAAAGATCCCTCCCACCTCTTTTAAGTACTTTGTTTCATAGCATTTGATTCACTTGATTTAGCTAACACCCTCTTATAAAGACAAGGGATTATGATTCCTAGTTTTATAAGTAAGTAATTGTTCAAGCTGAATAATTTATTGGGTAGCGTCCCAGAGGACATAAGGGGTTGTCTTATTGTAAACTTTTAGAATTGTCTTATTAACCATCTGTTGTTGATTGAGTAGAATCCTTTTAGGGTCCTTTTTCCTTACGCTATCATTTCATCCTCCTCTAAGTCTCTAGTCCCTCCTGACCTCTGAAAAAATTATTTGAAAGCATATTCATAATTTAACTTAAATAGAATCAAAAATTCTTATTTGAGGCTTTTAAATGGTTTAGTACAAGGGTTGGCAAACTTCTTACTGTAGAGAAGAAGATAGTAAATATCTTGCTTTGCAGACATATGGTCTCTGTTGCATATTCTGTATTTCTTTTACAGCTCTTAAAAATTGTGAGAACCATTTTTAGCTTATGGGCTACAAAAACAGCCCATGTTTTGGCAGTTTTCCTGAGTAAGAGTGTATTCACTCTTAGAAGTGTATTTAATGGGCAGTTTTACTAAGGGTTCTGAGATTTACTATTTATTTTAGGCATATGTAGGGAAGGTATTGATGAGAAATTAGTTCTTATTGATTACATCTTTCAGGTTGTGGGCATCATAATAACCTGAAGGGCACTGCCTTTCTTCCTGCACCCTGTTATCTTGTGACAGTTACTCATACTTTTAAAAGGAGAATTTTTAAATTTCTTGAAAAAATTTTTGACATTGTTTTATATTAGACAACATGTCATTCTGACAGATTTCTGTTAATCATGTATGTATGCACAAGTGGTCATATAGCCAGTTCATGCCCAAAGAAGGGAGGAAGCAGTACAGGTCATTGGTTTGTCGTTTCCTTGTGTTTGTTTTCTTTTGACACGGACAGGACTTTGTAACTAGTTTTGCTATCTTTCAAAACTTACAGTTTTTACAAAAGTGCATAAACATTTTGAAACCCTATGGGGAGAGATAAGACATTGACATGGGAATGGAACTGAACAGGAAGTTTTCTGTTTGGTTTTCTCTATCTTTGCTCTGATTTTCTTTGAAAGATTATACTTGATGTTCCTTCAGATTGCAGCAGGTGGTAACAACTTCCATGCTCTCTGAATCACCTTAAGGCAAAAGACAGCCTACTAAATACATCATGCGCATGGAACCTTTCCAGTTTCTGTCTTGCTGATTAGTATAGGCCATTCAGGCCCTCCTTGTCAGTTATTATAAATGGAAATTGGGGTATTTCCCATCAGGTTTTTTTTATTTCCCTTTCGACCTTTACAGATGAATTTTGGGCCCAAATGCAATTGTGAAGAGACAGACATAGCTTCTAGGAAAGCCATTGGGACCCACTGAATTGTGACTGCTGGACAAAGGCATTTTCTTTAGAAGGCTTGTCCCAAAGTGGAGTTGGAGTCTGAAAGAAGGGCCGCCAGCGTCTCGTTCTTTAAGCTGTGAACTAATAGGAAAGCTGATGTTTGCTGAGTGGATGGCTGTACTCACTGTCCAAACAGATCTCTGTTTGCCAACTGTGAACATATTGCTGCCTCTGTGAGGCACTCCATCATGACTTGAATGGATCCTCTTGTGTTCAGAATTTCTGACTCAAAGAGAGGGAAAGAGAAATATTTCTTTCAGACTTCGGTATTCACTGTCTCATCACGCCTTTAGAATCCAAGCATCCACCAGAGATGCTTCTTAAGGAGAATGAGAAAGAAGCAGAGAAAAACGAATAAAGTAAAGAGACAGCCTCATTGAAATGCCTTTCTTCTGGACACTTATAGCTGGGTTTTCATAAATAAACCAGGCTGCTTGGCAATTCTGAGAGTATGCCTGATTTTTCTGGAGCAAAATAAAAGTCACCATTGAAAATGTAGTTCATGGTTCATTTATGGTTATTTACATACATATATACAAATATCTTTTAAAAGCATGTAATGCATTTGTAATATATTATTAAATGGGTAACATTTCTTTTAAAAATTAACTTTTTTTTTTTTTAAAGACAGAGACTTATCATGTAGCTTAGGTTGGCCTTAAGCTCACTATGTAGTGCAGCCTGGCCTGGAACTCAAGACAATCCTCCTGCCTCAGCCTTCCAAGTGCTGGGGATTACAGGCAGGTACCATTGTGTCCAGCTGAATAATTTCTTAAGGAAGGAAGTTTAATTGATATGAAGGAAGTTTGATTACTTTATAAACTCTCATATTTAATTTCAGTGTTCCAAACTTATTGTATACAGAAGGGCAAAAGTAAAATGAGCTTCTTGGTTGTCATTTTAGTCACTTTCTGAAGTTAAAACAGTGTTTTCTGGTAAGGCCTACTGCTAGCTTGCATGAACTCAGGACATAACTCATGAAGAATCTTGGGCATTCCTTGTAATTACCCATTGTTCTGTGTCTTGAAATTTAGAAACTGTGGTTGAGTCGGGGAACAGATAACAACTTTGTTGACAGTGCAGCTCAGGGAGCACATGGCAGGGTAGGATGCTTACCATTTTTACTGGCATTATTTACAAAGTACCTATTAAACAACAAGCAAACATTGTTTCACATTGTGGGATTTACTTATAGTCAGGGGGGAAGAAAGAATACTTCTATGAGTAGAAAGGTAGATTTCTATTCAGCAGTGAACTCTTTTGCCTGGTATTCATCAATGAAAATTCAATGTTGATTAGCTTACATGGAGTAAATAATTTTGGATTAACATATGTTCTTAATAACTTTTCTTGTTGCTGATATATAATCCCTGACATGTACAGTTTAAAGAAGGAGAGTTTCAGAACTGTGAATCCATGGTTGGCTTACTCAGATGCAGAAAGGCATGGTGGAAGGGTGTGGGTGGAGAAAAGGTGCTTATTTCATGGCAGCCAGGAAGCAGAGAGAGAGGGAAGGAGCTGGAGAGGGAGATGAACCCTTCTGGGGCAGGCCCAGGGAGACCTGCTCCTAACTAGGCCCAACATCCCAACCGTGCACTCGGTGGCTGAGCTCTGAGCTCACCAGGAGGTGAATCCACAGATGAGTTCACCATCCTGTGCTCAAGTCACCTTCTGTAAGCCTCACCTCTAAACAGTGAGACTTTGGGGAGCAGTCCAGGTCTAAAGCATAACACCCCTAAAAACTTAAAACCAGAATCCTGTTCTCTACTCCAAGCTACAGAAAATATACCTGTTTTGTTGTCTGGATTTTATTTCTTATGTAGAATTCCCATATGCAGAAACATCTAGTTCTTTACCCTTATTGGTTATAATTTACCATTACAGAGCTAGTAGGAACAGTTAGGGTAGAAGAAGAAATGGCTGTTTTGGCTTCAGTATGGTGATGTTTTCAGCTACCTACATGTTGAGGCGTTCTTCTAAGCATTTTCTGTGTGACAGCTGACTTCCTCAGTCTTGTGAGAATGGCCTTACAGGTTGAATATTTCTCATCTGAAATGCTTGGAATCAGAATAATTTCACATTTTAGAGTTCTGTGCACTTTTGAATATTCATGTAGATTTTATTGGCTGAATATCTCTAGTCCGAAAATTCAGATCTTTCTAAACATCATCAGTGCTCATAAAGTTTTGAATTTTGAAGACTTTCAGATTTTGGAACATTCTGAATTTCAGGTTTTCAGAGAAGTTATACTCAACGTGTATTGCTCTCTTCATTTTATGAATTAGGAGACTGAGGCACGGACAGGTTTACTAATGTTACATCTGTGATCACTCAGCTAGTAATTGGTGGGGTTTGGGGTCAAATCTAGAGGAGTATGGCCCCCACATCTGGGCCACAATGACTCCGTTATGATTAGTCAGTAAAGAGGACTGTGTTCTCTTCACCAAACCTTGTATTCATCTTAATTTTATGCCTTGGATAATATTGTGTCATGATTTTGGAGAAATGTCTAATGGTACTTAATCCAACTAACAGGAAGCAATGATCACTGGAGGAATACATATACATACAT
>NW_022900924.1:33297105-33310147 GCF_012274545.1 Fukomys damarensis
TATATATAAATATATCAGTAGATAAAGGCATTTGCCTCTCTAATTTTTTTATAATGGATATTAGCTTCATATTTAACTTATTTTCTTTTTATCATCATTATGAATTAGTAGAAATGCATTGTAGTATAGTGGATAGAGCTGGTTATTAGGTTTTGCTTAGAGTTTAACTGGCAGTTTGATTTTAAACTTGTCTATTAATTGTTGTAAGGCATCTTAGTGTAAAATCAGGATATTTACATATACTTAAGTGGTATATGATAGTAGATCTCAACATTACTCAACGATGTATTTCTTCATGATAATGGGATAAGAGTACACAAATATGTGTGTACGTGCATTACACTCGGCAGGAATAGTCTTAGACTACTTTTTACTGCTGAACTTTAACCATTGAATAACATAATTAGCTTTTCTAGAGAGTAATAGATCTGTATGAAACTGGCTAGTTTAAGATGATTTTAATAGAAGTTATAGTTATTGTAGCTTTTTAATGTGAGTTGAGTGGTTTTGGGCCATCTGAAATGTTGCCGAGTGGAGAGGAGGTCATATGGCTCTGTTGCTGGACAATACCACCTAAAATAGTTTTGTTAGGGATAATGTAAGTTAAGTTTGTGATTTGTTTCTAGAAGCCTATCAAAAAGAAAATTTGGGAATATATGCTGTAGAGTATATTTCAGAAAATTTGTTAGAAAATAAGAAAAATGGATCATACTCATGTGATGCTTTATGTAGCCTCTAAAACTGTATCTGAATTTAAAAGTTTTGCAGAAGTGTTCAGCATATGAAACCTGCCTGGATGTTTTAGAATTGGTTTTACTCTAAAACTAAATGTTGTTCAAGTTGCCTCTTTAGAGAGAGAAATTATGACAGAAAAGAATAGCTTCATTTTCTGTTGGGAATCTTTGTTTTGACTGTGTTTGCCTTTGTTGTGCTTATTTTATGTCTCAGGACTGTTTTCGCCTGTTTTGAGCCTGTTTGTGAGGGTCCCCAAACTGCTTGTCAGAGAGCTCATCATAACTTCATACTCAGAGACTTCTTAGCCCTAACTGTGTTACAGTTAAGATCACCACATTAATATTCTGAGCTGTTAGTCAGTGTTTTCTATTCGACATAGGTTTAGTCTGTAGAGGGCAACCAGGATGTTTATATGAAAACCGGAAGAAATTAAGGAACTTTGCTGAATATTACTTTTACCAGACACCCACTCAAACGTAGAAGTAACATAATATTATTAACCGATACTTTCTAGTCATTAAAGGTAAATAGACAATTAATATAAAATAAATGATAGAATTTACAGAGGGGGGGAAAGTGGTTAGAGCACCCTTTTGATCAAATTAGACCACTTTTTGCTTCAGTCTGTTTCTGTTTGGTAGACTCTGATAGACTGGACTTCTCCATATATAACCAGTCATTTTACGAATAATGAATTTAGCAAAATTAAAGCATTAAAATGTTGCTTAATAAAGCTTTAGTGTTAATGGATGTTTTTCTTCAGTCTTTAGAGGGAAGATTTGTTTTTTAATTCTTTGTAAATCTTATCAGTAAAGACCTGGCTGCCATAGCTCATTTGGTGATTAACATATGAAACTTTGTTTTTTCATTTCTGTAACTGACATTCATAAGATAATATGACACAGGTACCTGCAAACAAGAAAATCAGTATGATGAAGCACAAATTGAAGGAATCTGGCATCCCATCCAACTGGTACAGAACAGTAATAGTTGGAACTGTAACTTACTGTGGTGTCATAGCCATCATACATTAGGTGGACTTACTGTCCAAGGTCAGAAATTCTTTTTCCAAACACGAATAGTCACGTATTATTTTAAGATCCTCCCACATAGTCAGGGTGGGGGGAGCCAGAGGTAGTGTATAAATTGGAAGCCAGGGAAAAGACAGTATTTTATTTTTTAGTGTGGAGTATTATTTATTGGTTATTACAGTCCAAGAATCAGTGAGGTCAAGGTGAGTATAGAACTTTTAAAAATACAGGATAACTACTTTCTGCTTCGCAAGCTCAAGGTCCTGAGTTCAATCTCTGATGCCCCCCGCCAAAGGATAAAGCACATCATATTTTTATTATGACAAGTCTGAGTTTTAGGAAGCACAGAATTAATATGGCTAAATAATTGAGGTAAGAGACCTGCATCAGTGGTTATGTACTTTTAGGATATGAGGAAGTAGATTCAACACTTCTGTTTTAAATTCAAATGGTGATGAGACTGCCAACTTCTTCAAGGGAACAGTGATCCATCATTTTTGTAAATTTTAGACATTTCCAAGTTAGCTGCAAAAGATTAATTAAAAATTGTTTTGTATTAAGCTTAAATGACATGAAACAAACGACCTGTTTATAGGAATATTGTGTCGAGCTAAAGTACAATGGATCTGAATTTGAAGTTAAAGGAGGAAGAGGAGCAGAGTATATTTATTTAGGTGAACTGCTTCAGCTTCATCTTGGAAGACATGATGACTAACTGAATATTGATAGTTTCTAATATGGTTGACTTAAAACTGAATCTTATTGATAGCCTCTTCCTGGATTTTAATGGGAAGTTTTATGACTTCATTTGTAGAATTCTTGAAGACCTACTGGCCTATATTTGGCAATTGGACATTTAAAGGCTGGGATTGTATACTTCTTGATTTCTTTTAGTTTCTTCTTAAGCTGTATATTATAGTTCATGAATTCTAAAGAACACATTACATTACCTACCCTCTTTTTTAACAGCTTTCAAAATAACTTGTATTTTATAGTTGTTTGAATGTCAATTGAATGCAGTAAGGCAGCATTTTGCCTTTTTTAGTAGCCTTTCAAACTACATTGTGCTTTATTGATGGCCCTTAAGTTTGGCGAAATAATGATATTTATAAAAATACACTACCTGTGCTATAGAAAAAAATTGCTTCAGAAATAAATGTCTTGCGTATGTCTTGGATGTCTTGTTAGTTTATCAGCTATTAATTATTTTCTATTGGCATTGGGGCATGGTGTTGGTATATAAAGGCTGTCAGCTTATTGATGTTTTCAGTAGAATGAATGATTATCAGATATTCCTTAATAGTTCTGCTCTATTGTGTGTTTTTCTTTTAAGTTAAGCTTTTTACCCAAGTGCAAAAAGTGGAAAAAAATGTATATGACTAACTCATAAATGTGATCTTGAGAAGACTGAACTCAGGTCTCAGGGAAGAAAACATCTTTTTTTTCTGGCTCAAATGAGAGAAATGTCAGCTGAGAATTTATTTAATTTTTGTATGTGTTACCCATATGTAAAATCATTAAGTTGTTGTTCTTATATACATTTTTAGAGTTGAGATTTTGTGGCTAACCCATTTACATTATAAAAGTTGAATTGAAAATTAGAAAGTATCTTGTTTTTTGCCTTTTTCTATGGTTAGAGAAAAACCTTTGGGTTATTACATTTATTACAGATAATGAATCGATTTAATATCATATTAACTTCAGGTTATGATTTCATATGACAATATACACATCAAAAATATAACTTAACGATTAGATTACAAATAGTATAACATTAAAATTATAAATATGAAAATGTAGACATTTAAATAGTGAACATAGTGCTGATATAAATATGAAGGAATGCAAATCTGATTCAGGATGAAGAAACAATGACAGCATCTCAAGCCTGAATTTATTTATTTATTTATTTTTCTTTTAATTGAGTTTATTGGTACATTCTAGGTATACAGTACAGTTACATTCATTACTGGGATCTTGTACCTTTACTTGACAGGTCTTGATTCTCATTTTTTCCCCTTGTCCCTACCCTCCCTTCACCCTCTCCTCCCCTCCCCATTTACAAATACTTTAATTCCATTTTTTCATTTTCTCACATTTTTTTCTTTTCCCTTATTACCCTTCCTCTACCCTTCCCACTTTCCCTACACCTTTAGCCTTTTTTTTTCCTATTTCACATTGTTAATTGTCCCATTAGGATCTTGAGCACTATTATAGTTTTTCACACCAGAGAAACTATTCGGTATTTACACTTGTGTGACTTATTTATTTCACTTAGGAGTATATTCTCAAAATGTATCCATTTTCCTATGAATGACTAATTTCTCATTCTTTATGGCTGAGTAGTATTCCGTTTTATAGAAAAACCACATATTCTTTATCCATTCTCCATCTGATGGGCAAATGGGCAGTTTCCAAGTTTTAGCTATTACAAACTGTGCTGCTATAAACATAGGTGTGCATATGTCACTGTGATATGATTCTTTTAATTCTTTTGGAAAGATACCGAGCAGAAGTATGGCTGGGTCAAATGGAACCTCTAGTCCAAGCTCTTTGAGGTATCTCCATATTGATTTCCATAGTGGTTTCACCAGTCTGCACTTCCACCAATAATGGAGAAGGATTTCTTTCTCCCCACAACCCTGCCAACATTTGTTATTGTGTGATTTCTCGATAGCAGCCATTCTTTGTGGGGTGAGGTGGAATCTCAGTGTTGTTTTCATATGCATCTCTCGAATGATCAGTGATGTGGAACATTTTTTCATATATTTACTTGCTGCTTTTACTTCTTTGTCTGAGAAACGTCTGTTCCTTTCAGATGCGCATTTTTGAATTGGGTCTTTATATTTGGGGAGGCTGATTGTTTTGAATTCTTTATATATTCTAGATAGTCCTTTGTCTGAGGAGCAGCTGGTAAAAACTTTTTCCCACATTATAGGTTGTCTCTTAGTTCTGTTGATGGTTTCTTTTGCAGTGCAGAAGCTTTTTAATAAGATGAGATCCCAGTTGTTGATTCTTGCTGCTAGTTCCCGTGCTACTGAGGATTTGTTCATAAAGTCTTTTCCTATGCCAGTGTCTTCGAGAGTTCTGCCTAACTTATCTTCCAGCAAGTTTAGTGTTTCTGTTTTAATATTTAGATCTTTAATGCACTTGAATTT
Source organism: Fukomys damarensis (assembly GCF_012274545.1). Lineage (NCBI taxonomy): Eukaryota > Metazoa > Chordata > Mammalia > Rodentia > Bathyergidae > Fukomys > Fukomys damarensis. Next base: position 33,302,030 of record NW_022900924.1, read on the forward strand.
TAGTTTAGTTCATGGTGAGAGATAAGGGTCTAGTTTTAATCTGTGGCAGGTTGAGATCCAGTTTTTCCAACACCATTTATTAAAGAGACTATCTTTCCTCCAGTGGGGATGGTCAGCACCTTTGTCAAAGATGAGGTAGCTGAGTGCATCTGGAGTTGTTTCTGTGTCTTCCAATCTGTTCCACTGATCCTCAGGTCTGTTTCTTTGTCAGTACCTTGCTGTTTTTATCACAGTGGCTTTGTAGTATAGTTTCAAATTGGGAATTGTTATACCCATTGCCATGTGTCTGTTGCCTAGGATGGCTTTTGCTATTCTAGGTCTCTTCTGGTTCCAAATGAATTTTTGGATTCTTTTTTCTAGTTCTGTGAAGTATAGTGTTGGAATTTCAATGGGTATTGCATTGAATCTGTGTGGCAGTTTTGGTAGTATGGCCATTTTCACTATGTTGATTCTTACTACCCAGGAGCAGGGGATGTCTTTTCATTTCCTTATATCCTCTTTGATCTCTTTTTTCAGAGTACCATAGTTTTCAGTGTAGAGGTTTTTTGCTTTTGTTAGGTCGATTCCTAGATACTTAATTTTTTTGGATGCTATTGTGAAAGGAATTGTTTCCCTAATTTCTCTCTCAGTGAGTCTTTTATTTGTGTACAAGAAGGCTGTTGATTTTTGGGTGTTCACCTTGTATCCAGCTACTCTGCTAAATTAAGTCTAGAAGTCTTTTGGTGGAGTTTTTTGGGTCTTCAATGTAGAGTTTCATATCGTCAGCAAATAATGACAGTTTAACTTCTTCCTTTCCTATCTTTATTGTCAAGCCTGAATTTAGAAAGACCTGTTTGGGGGCCTCTGTCTCCCTCTCCCAGAAGGTTGAGTTTTAAAGTACAAAGAACCAGTAGTCACCAGAGGCATGGGAGATGCAGTATTTCTTTTTCATTGGTCATTTTGACCATGGGATGGGAGAGATGGTCATGGGCTTAGTTTTACCTGAATGTATCTACAGTAGGCCAGGGCGATAATAATTCCCCAAACATTGGGAAAACTGAGAGAATATAATGTTTTTAGAATTCTCTGTGTGTGTGTGGGGGGGGTGTCACTGGAGGCTCAATCCGGGGCATTCTCACTGAGCGTCCACTTCAGCTCTTTAAAAGAAAAAAATAAAAAACAAAAAACTCCCCCCAAAACTTCTTGAGACTATATAGAAAAGAACAATGGTAGAGGGCCCAAGGGGATGCAATTGCAAGCCTTGTCATAAAAGGAGGAGATGAAGAAATCTCAAGTGGTTTGTCTGTGAAAGAGGAGGATAAGGAGACTTTAACTGTCCAGGTATCTTAAGGATCATTTTGTGGAATTGAGGTTATGTTTAGTTTGCGTGGTTTTTAGGAAAAGAAGTCAGATTTGTGCTTACTGAAAAGGTATGCTTTTTTGCTAATTAGGATGGCTTAAGAATGGAATTTGATGCATTTTGAGAACAACAACTCTGTGTTACCTGAAGTATTCTGATAATTAGCTAGAGATTTTGTTTAGTATTTGAGCCATAAGTGGGGAATTGGTCTGGATGGCCTTTAAGACCCCCAAGAGAATTTGCATTCTATAATTTTGACTGTCAACTAAAATATTTATTAAGGTTTTATCCACTCCTGTACCTGTTTCCATATTCTTTGGTACATAGTGTCTCATATTAAGCTATCACCAGGGGCCAGTAATCATATAAATAAATGCAGTGATTGCCCAGACTGCTTCTTAATAGAGTGCTTATTATTCTTCATTATATAAAATTCTGTGATCATTCTGTTGCTGTGGGATCATAATAATAGTTGTTTTATTATTATGAAAGCTGGAGAACTATTTTCAGCTAAATTATAGATAGTTGAAGTATATTCTGTTAAGTACTCATTAGCAGGATAAAATTTATGGCACTTTGCTACTGTTTTTTTTTTTTTTCTTTACATTTTTAAATATTGTGCTGAAATCAAGGCTCAGCTAATTGGGCTCAACTAATGAGATCTACTTCAAGGATCTTGAAAGTACTTATTTTTTTTCCTATCATTTATAGTATTTATTGTATTTTTTCTAGGTTCTTATTTTTCTGAACTGGTCCATAGAACACCTGCATCAAAATCATTGTGGTTTTTGTAGTGTGTGGGTTGGAGAGAGGTGGCCATTTGTAGAAAAGAAACAGACAAGGAGGCCTAGAAATCTACATTTTCAAAAGGACACAGAAATCTGATGTCACAGATACTTGAGTATAACAGCAAGAACGAAATTAGGGAATGTCGACTGATAGCAGTTTTCTAGAGTGTGCAAACACAGACCTATATCACACCAGTACTACTGAGCATATCACTCTAGAAAGAAACATTGGTGTCTTCAGGTTTCTTTTTCTTTGCATGTAACATGGACAGTTAGGTGACTTGCCTTCTGCTTTTAATGAGGCTGGCTTGAAGAATTTTTAAAAATACTGTTGGAAAGTTAAGTGAACCAGTGACCAATCTCTATTCCTATGCTGCTGTTTATGTGTTTCCATTTTGAATATCATGCATGTGCTGTGGGCATAGGCCTTTTAATGCATTACAGGGACAATATGAAAACTACTCGCTTGAGATTATTTCGGGGCAAACAGTTTTCTAGGTATGATGTTCTGCCTTGTTTGTGGTTTGCTCATATCCTGCCAGGTATTTCTTCTTCCTTTTTCCTTTTTCTTCCATATTGGGTTTCTGCCTAGTTCCTCCCCTCTTTTCAAAACAGGGTCAGCTTTCTGTCACCAGCCCTTCTTCCTCCCAGTCCCCCACCTCCCCTCCCTCCTTCCCTCCTTCCCTCTCCCCCTCCCTCCCTCTCCCTCCCTCTGTCTCTCACTCTCTCTCTCTCTCTCTCTCTCTCTCTCTCACCAACTGTGAATTGTGAACATGACATGGGGAAAAATGAGAACCAAGTCCTGTCATGTGAAGGTACAGGATCCCAGTAATGAATGTAACTATATTGTATACATAGATTGTACCAATAAACTCAATAAAACGAAGAAAAACAAATCCTGAAGCAGAACCATTGAACTAAATCCCTGGTCCTCTCCCTTCTTTCTCTTTACTGCTGTTCTGCATTCTAGCAACACATCAGTAAATACTGCTAAAAAGACCTGAACCACCTATCCATGGTCAGGGATTTTTTACTCAAATATTGTGACATTGTTTTACTGTTCTAAAAGTGAACATGGTCCCCCGGTAAGTATGAGGTTGCAGGGGTGTCTCACTGCCCTCAGGACATATATGTGCACATGGGAATCGTTTTACAGGTGAAGTCAGGGGTATAGAAGCACACACCACAGTGGTTTTTCAAAGCAGGTATGTGGATAGCAGTAAAAGAAAGGATATACCTGTCTTCTCTGTCTTTACAGTTTGTTTTTTATTTTTATTTATTTATTTTTTTGGTACTGGGATCGAACTCACGAGGCAGGCGGCAGAACCACTGAGCTAAATCCCTGGCCCAGTCTTTACAGTTTAATCTGAGTAGGAATCTTTGGAAAGGGAGGGATGTAATTCTAAAATATTGCTTTGAAAGGATTCATGAGTTGCTCAAATTTATGCTTAGCATAAGGGTTTGTGGCTCTACTCTTGCTTAATTGTTATAGTGATATCATACTGATCATATATTGTCATTCCTTTTGGATGCATGTATGTATGTATGTATGTATGTATGTATGTATGTATGTATGTAGTTTTTTAATGCTATATTTTTGTCTTCTTTCCCCTCCTTGCCTCTCCCAGCCTGGCTTAGTCTTCGTCATTCCTGATTAACAAACTGAAGCTAGTGGATATCTAGATGAGCTAGCTCTAAAATATTTTGGTTCTATTAAAAACCTCTCTCCCTTTTCAGCTCAGAAGTAGCAGTGAATCAGCGAGGAAATCTTTCTGGTAACCTCCTTCCCCAAGTGTAAACCCTTCATTTTCCTTTGCCTCTGCTTCCCTTTTGTAAATGGGTGCTAGCTTTTGAGATTGAAGTTGCAGCTTGTTCAGCAGGATCACTTTTTTCTAAAGTCTCCGTGCCAGTGCTAGAAAGCACCTAGGGTGCAGCCCTGAAGCAGGCGGGTGCCCCTCAGACAACTGTCAGTTATCCCTTAAAAAGCGGCTTTCCTGGGAGATCCAGTCTTCCCACAGTTGCTTAGAGGTGCTGACCAGACTCCAAGCCTTGAGGAGAGCTAACGTATTTGTCCTGGTTGCTTACTGTTAGTCCCCAGCCTGCCCTTTGCTTTTCACATACACACAGAAGAGTGAAAGCGCCAGGCTGTGTAAACAGGGCAACTCTGTAGGAACTCTCATTTGCTTTCCTGGCCTCCTCCTGTGTGGTTTTGGTGTGACAGAGACTAGAACTATAAATGGCACTAGTCATCTCAAAGCCCATTATTAGGTTCCAGCCACTGAACAATGTATTTTTGTTGGCAATCAAAACACCTTTATAAAATTAAGTTAATTTTAGAAGAATGCTAGTTTCTGGTTGAGGGACAACTTCCAGTGTGACAGTGGGCCGGCCATTTTGAAGGAGTGAGCTGCCTTCTACCCTGGAAATATAATGTAGTACATAGACTGCAGCTGTGTGTTTTATGAAGTACTGTGTTTGGTTCATTATTTTTAATAGTAATAGGTTCTGTCCCATTCCTGCTGGCGTGGCCATCATTGCCTTCCCTACATTGTCTCTTCACAGGCAATCTTTTTATTCTTTTCCCTACACATTTACAAATTTTAATGTTATTCTTTAAAACACCAGTCTGCATTTTATCTCAGAGCATTGAAAATGAAATTTAAATTACCTTACTTTAGTAGGGAGAGTGTCAGGAATTTTTTTCCCCTCAGAAAGACTATCTGGGGGATTCTTCTAGGAATTATGCTCACCTTCTCCTACTCAGCTTTCCTAGAAACTCCCTCTGGAATTTGTTATTAGCTGCAATACTAATGGGCCCTCTTTACTCTGCATGGGGAAATGTGAGAGGCTCTCTGGTGCCCTTGATGGGCATAAGAGAAAGCATGCTGGGAAGGATTTGTCTTTAAAAGCTTTGGGGAGGGGGGTGCTTATTGTGCTTTCTGAAGCCCTTGTCTTCATCTTGTTAATATTTGCAGGGACTTGACTATATAAAATATCAGAAGCCCTTTCTCAGTGTTATTGAGCTGTATCATTCTTCAGAGCTTTGAAGTTTATAGTTCAAACCTTATTTAAGTTTAAATAAGCATATGCACGATCACCTGCCATTTCAAACCTGATATTAAAGAGTGTAAAGACTGCATCTCAATATTCACATAAATAACTGACAAAGTAATACTGAATGTTTTTTGTTTGTATTTTGGGTAAATTAGTTCGTAATGTGGATAGGGTGACAGTTTAACTTGAAGAGCAGGGCCCTGAGATCCTGGGAGATCCAGTTCAAGTGTCAGGCTGGATGTGTAAATGAACCCATTGTTAGCTTTTTTCTCCCTCAGTGATTTACTCACACCTTTTTTGTTAAGTCTTCTACTTAATTTCTTTAATCATTTATGTCTCTAGACTCCACACTCCACCTGCTCATGCTGCTTGAGATGGATGGGCTCTATGCCTAACTCCTTGCTGAGACACAAAGTTCTGTCAGGAACCTCAGGCCTAAAGCAGGCTACAGGGCTGACCTCCCCACCCCCAAACGGTTCTGTGCACCTGTGCATTACTCATTCTGCATGCCATTCTCTACATAATTGAGGACAGAAATGTCATTGTGTCCTTGGCATCCTACGTGGACTCTGGCAACTACATTGGGTTTAACAAAGGTTTGTTGAACTTCACGAAGCAACAACCACTGAGTCTTAAAAACTGAAGTTGAAGGTTGTATTACAGGCCTCTGTTTGGTACCCGATATCTTTGATAGTCTTAGAGCTTGCATTTCTGTAGCCCTGAATTTAAATCAAGATCTTTACAATCCATCTGAGCTCATCCTGAATGTTGGGAATGAACTCACCAACTTTACCACTCATTTCCAGTCTGAGAGCTCTAAATATTCCTTTCTGCCCAAAGATAATCAGTACTTCCCAGCTCTCAAGCTCTTCAACTCTGATAAAGCAGTTGCAGCTTCTGTATTTAGTAGTTCATTGTTTGTCTGTTGTAAAATTTAGTATGACTTTTAATTCCTGTAGCATGTTGCATAATGAATGTTTATTGAGTTCAATAACGTTAACTAATGTGTATATAGTGCTATATATTCACACAGTCATGTAGATCAGTTATATAGATTTTTTTTCTTAATGTTTAAGTTATAAAACACCTCCATAAAGTAGATAATTAGATAGATATCTCAATTTCACTGAAATTAAAGAAAACTAGTATTCAAAAAGTTTAAGTTGTAAGAATTAAACCCAGGTCTTCCTATTCCTCATGCACTTATAGCAGCTAAATATCAAAACAAGTTGGAAGAGGAAACTTTGGAAAGAAAAGCCTTGCATTTCAAAATGGCAAGACAGATTTGTTAACAAATGCAACACCTTTTTTTTTTAAATGGTTAAGTGAGAAGATCTGGTGACCCATTGTTTATGAATTCTATCCTCAACTCAGCTTTGGTTGGAATATTGGTTTACTTCAGGAATATTTCAGTAGGAAGGTTTAGTCATTGGGCAGTTTGTTGTTAACGATCATTTGCTACTTTTAAGAAAAGTGGTTGGGCCAGACAAGAAATTATTGTAATAAAGAAAGCATCAGAAAGATCAAACTTCAGAAAACAAGGAATGGTCCTTTGATGTAGGTCTTACTCAACACTTAACTGGTACGCACAGCTTACTAAGGTTTCCTAGAAATTGGACAAAGAGGACAATAATTTTGGGAGCAGTAGAGGCCTATGATTAGTATTGGAGAAATAAAATGCTATAAGGAAAGCAGTCACTTCTATCTTTTTATCGATCTTATTTTTAAAAATAAATCATAATTTTTATATATTTGATACATTACATTTACAAAAAGAGGACTACATTGAATTACAAAACGTTGAGTAGCACAGCAGTTAACTATGTAATTCATTTGCCCTCTAGTAAATAATTAATACTGTATTGTTGCTTTTGTTCATAAATACTGTATTTTTCTTCTAGTAGCACCATGTTCAAGTGTTTAATTACCAGTATTGCTCAAGATGCGGTATTAAGTATTTGCTGTGCATAAGTCTTCTAGTCCTCAAAGCAACTTTTGAAAGTAGCCCTTGGTAACCATTTTCATAGGTCAATGAAGTGCTGATATAAGAGATTTATGTAGCTTGCTCAAGGTTATGATGATAAAAAGCAGTAGGAGCCCACATGCAAACCTAGGCCTCCTGATGCCTGAGGCTTTGTTCTCTTCAAAGATCCAGACTGCTCTCCTCCCAGTTTGCTCCCTCTCTAGCAGGATGGCTTTGAGTTGGGTATACTTTCTCATGTCACTGCCTGACCAAAGGAATGTGCCATCAGGACCTAGCTTCTTATGTGAAATTGACATCTGGAGAGCAAATTAATTTGCATCAGCGTTTTAAGGAATAAAACATTGTACTTGAGAAAGAAAGTAAATTTAGAACAATATTGTGCTAAAAACTAGAAGTGAGTGTCTTTCTCTATCCCTCCACCATTTACTATTACCTGGGTAGGGCAGTTTGATTACAGGCTTCATTTTATGTATATGTGAAACATTGAGACTTCTACTAATTCCTAAAGGTCTTCTATCACCCCCATACTTCAGTAATTACTGATGTTTCCACAGGAGAGTAATCATTTCAAATCTTGCTAAGATAGTGTCTGGAATGCCTTTTTTCTGGTTTGTTTGTATGTATGCCTGTATCCTCACAATTAGAACACTAGTTTGTTGCAGATAGAAAATGTGTCTACTAATGTTGCATAGCAAAGTGTCTCAAAATAGCATCTTCCCAAATGTGAATGGGAAGATGTGTTCTGTCAGAGGAAGATGTGTTATAGGGGATTTGTATTCAGTTATTTTGTTAGTTTATTAGTAACCCCAATTTTATTCTCTTACTTTTCCTTGGTTATATGCTTAATGTTTTTAAATTTCTTTTTTAATAATTGAACTGAAATTATATCCCATAAAATTATCATTTAATTCCTTGGTATTTAGTGCACACACACACACACACACACATATATA
>NW_022900924.1:33310225-33314656 GCF_012274545.1 Fukomys damarensis
TATGCATATTTGCAGTTTTCACTTTCTTAATAGTGCCCTTTGATGCACAAAGATTTTTAATTTTGATAAGTCTGTTTTTCCTCTTGTTGCTATGAGAACTTAGTCTTGTTTTCTGTTAAGAATTTTATTGTTTTATGTCTTATATTTAGGTCTATGAACCATTTTGAGTTAATCCTCATATATGATATGAAATAAGGATCTAAGTTAATTCTCTTTGCCTGTTGAGGTCCCTGAGATTTTAATAAGAATTACATTGACTACAGATTGCTGTATCACTGCCATCTAAATAATATTAGGTCATCAATTTTATGTCTTTATTAGGTCTTCATTAGTTCCATTTATTTAGATCTTTCTTAATCTCTTCCATTAATGTTTTATCCTTTCAGTATCCATGTCTTTCACTGCACAGGTTAAATTTATACTTGGCTTTGTTTTTCTTTTAGATGCTGTCATAAATGGAATTCCTAATTATTCATTGTTGGTGTGTACAAATACCATCTGTGTTGATAAAATACCTTGTAACTTTACTGAATTTTTTCATAAGCTCTAGTCATATATTTGTGGAATCTTTGGGATTTTTAACATATTAGATCATGTCATTTGTGAGTAGATACTCAGTGTTACTTCTTCCATTGTGGATGCCTTACTTTTCCTTGCCTCACTATTATGGTTAGAACTTACATTACAGTGTTGTACAGCAATGGGGAGAGTGAATATTCTCGTCTTCCAAATCTTGAGGGAAAAACTTTCAGCCTTTAACTACTGAGTGTGATGTGGGTTCTTATCATTATTTAACCTACTAAAAATCAGAAATAACAGGAGTGTGTTCTCCACACAGTAGAATCCATGCCAACTATGAACTTATTAGAAATGCTAATACTTTCTTATTGTGCAACTGTAGAAAGTATGGCCTAGCAATCTGTATTTGGAGATTACCATCCAGGATATTCTGATTTAAGAACCACTGTAGTAGAGTTCTTTGAAGTTAGGACTTGTGCTTCTTTCCTTTGTATCTTAGTTGCCTTTAGGGTTAGTAAGTCTAACCAAAGTGCCTGAATAATCTCTTAATTTGTGTAAGCATTGAGCCACCTTAATCTTAGACACTTACAAGACTTTCAGAAAATTTCATATTTTGTATTCCATCTCAGACCCATGGCAGACAGTACATGCACTTTTATTTAGACAATTCAAAGATTTCCAGAACTGCTTCAGAAAGTTACAAGAATGATGAAATAAATATGTTAGAAAAAAAGAGGAATACTTTGGGGGGATTGATGACAGTGTGTCCTTTTAGGCTTTCCTTTATTTTCTGTGATATGGGAATAAAGTCATAGGATTGTTGTATTGGTTATTGTTGATCAAATGAGTAAGCTGTTCTCCAACTTTTGTGGTTCAAGGTTTGCTGTAAATGAAAAATCAGCTCATTAACAAATGTTACAGATTTGTAAGATGTTAGACTATGTACTTTTATGATATACTTAAATGTTTTAATGACGTGTCTCACACCTTATTTAGTAAAAATGAAGAATTCTTGGTTGTTAAAAATCACAGTTTAAAACCTAAAATTGATCAATTTCTAGGTATTTTTTTTTCATGGAATTACTTGATTGTCCATAATAAACTTTGTATGTCCAGTTTTAGAAATTGTATGTGTGACATTTTTCATCTGTCTGTAGACAAATCCATGTGGTCTGTAGCTGAGCTTCTTCGTTTTTTGCATCAAAATGACAAAAAAAACCCTCACTGCTTGGTATGTTCATGTATTTTCTGTCTTCAGATTAGTGTGTTCCTGTGTGTGCACATCTGCATAGATTTACCTGTATATAAGCATTGTTTAATCAGAAGGTTTCCAGATACTTTAAGAGTTTTTAATTTAAAAAATCTAATAATTTTCCAATATTGTAAAGCAACAGATTGATTTGATTGTTTGGCTCCTTTCTTCCTCTTTAATATAGCCCACGTTGGTGATTTGAACAAGAAAAGAACTTCACAAATCTTTTCGACTATATTCCAAGGGCTGTGCCCTTACCATGTTGTTTTTGATGAGGGTAAGAATAGAAAAAAAAAAAGGAGTTTAGTGTTAGATGTTTAGGAGAGGAAATTTTTGCTCTAATTAGGAAAGGATTACAGTAGAATGGAGACATTCTGAAACAAACAATTGAGCAGTAGATAACAAATTCACTGATTGGGAGATAATGTTTAGGAAGACAGTAACTTTCTCATGCTACCATTGTGAATAGGATTTTATTTTGCTTGTTTTTAAACTCCACAGAGCCAGAGTTTCAGTGGTTTATTGCAGAAAGGACAGGAACCTTGGGGTTCTCAGGCACATTGAGTTTCAGAAGCCATCCATGTATATCTCAAAATGTCCTTTGAAATGATTTTGATGGCGGTGATAACAGGAAGGGGAAATGCGCATGTTAAAGTCATTTAGGCTACTTGAAATCAAGGCCAGGAAGAAAACATTTTCTAGCTGTAAATCACTTACTTTTCCTTCATTCCTTAGAGCATTTTACACAAATGACTTAAACAGTTTTAAGGGTCATGCCTGGGGTTAAGAGACTGCGGGGTATACATCTTGGTGATTAAAAAGCAATACTTTATTGAGGTGGTAGTGTTGTTATTCACATCTATCTTGTGAAATATTTGATATTTTACCTTCTGAGAAAGAATTGCCCCTTAGGTCAATATTGTACAATGTGTACTTACAGATTTTAGCTGTTGCAAAACATACAGTATTTAAAAATTTTGGTCCTAGGAATGTAATTTAACAGAAAAGAAAAGCAACAAGAAGCTATCAATAAAATTGTGAAACTCATCGTAAAGAGTAATGATGGGTGACATTTGATTATTGTACCATATACTGCTGAAAGCTTTTTGCATGTTTATTTAATGTTTAAATTTAACTGTACAAAGAGGAATTGTCATTCTCATAACTATTGAGAAATGAGGCTCAGAGAGACTAAATGAGTTAATTGTTCAATAATTCAGACAGTGTAAATAGTGAGCAGAGGTATAAAACCAGGCAGAAACCAATGTTCTGTACCTGTTCCATACATCCACATATATTGAGCCTTGTATTTCAGATAGTGCTCAGGCTGACACTGAAATAATTATTTTTGATTTCTTTTTAATTGAATAATTAGAAAAGAACATAAAGTAAATACCTACCTAATCTTGATAGCTGTGGCAATAATGCTAAAGCGAGTGAGAAAGATGAACTTGGAAACCATTGCCATCACTGCTCAGTGGATGTGTTGATTTAAATTTAAATTATACTTAAAAATAAAATGCGATCTTAGAGTAATCCAGTCTTTGGTGGTAGTTCTGGTGGTGGTGGGGGAGACGAAGAGAGAGAACCCAGGGTCTTTTACCACCAACCGTACCTTCTATTTCCCAGTGATCCATTCCTGTGCGATTCTCTTTTTGTGCTTTAAATTTTTACAGTGTATTAATCTGGAAAGATTGTGATTTTTTTTCCAGATATCGGAAAGTTTACTGATTTGCTGTATAATCTGTGCACTTACAGTTAACTCACATCATTTGGAATTTTACTTGAATATTTTATATCATTTCTTCCCTGCTTCTATGATTTTTCCCGTGTTTGCTGTGCTATCCATATGCGCACCGTCCTGGCCTCCTCTTGCCCCTGCACCCTTCAGTCGTAACACAGGATTGTACTATTATGTGAAAGGTACCTTATGCTCACATGTAAATGCAGCACTGGGTACCAGGATCTGTCTTCTTTTGCCAAGTAAAAGTGTTCTCTGGGTTTTTGTTCCAGCTGAGCAATTTTCATTGCCGGCAGCACAACACACATTAGGAGAAAGCAAATAAACAACACAAGGTCCTTGGAGCCAGGAAGTCGCTTTGCAGACTAAAACCCCTTAGTTTTGGATTGACATTTGGGAGGTGGGTTGCTGAATAGGACAGCCAGCTATCAAATAGAAAAAAACTCTGAGGTTCTTTCACTTCCAGGGTATTAAGTTGGTTTTGATGTTATGACAATTCGTTTAACTCAGACTATGTCTTAGATAACTGAGCGTTAACCTCACCATTCATTAATTTGCCTTAGACATGTGATTAAAACATTCTTTCAGTTAAGTATTTGGAAACTAACCTTGTATTGACTTAATGCTTTACTTTGAAATAATCCAAATGAATTTGACATGAATATTCCTAGGAGTGCTTAATTTAAAAAATAAGATTATTGTTTTTCTCCTGCCCTATGGAAGGCAGGCTAAAGAAAGCCAGTTTGGGGTATTTTAAAAGTTCCTTTTCTTTAAAATTAATTGTGTGGTATAGTAACTTAATGAAAATAAAAATATAAATGAAAGTTATAAACAAAAAATCTACAGGAGCTTTTTAAAAAAGAGAAAAGCTCATTTTAGAGTTCAATTTTTTTTTTTTTTTTTGGTACTGGGGATTGAA
>NW_022900924.1:33314940-33321938 GCF_012274545.1 Fukomys damarensis
GTACTGGGGATTGAACTCGGGTCCTTGCGCTTGCAAGGTAGCCCACCAAACCACTGAGCTAAATCCCCAGCCCTAGAGTTCAGTTTTTAACATTTATTAATAATGCATTTTCTATAGGTCAGAAATAGAGGGAGAGAAGAAAACCTTTGTGCTTCACTGTTAAGATTTTTTTTTAACTGAGCAGTCTTGGTTTATGGAACTTGAGGTTTTATACATACTAAATATAAAGATGTTTTTAATTTTTGTTTTGTTTGTTTTGCTTGTTTTCCTTGAATTTTGGAAAGTTCCTTTTTATTTGTGGTTCAAGGTCAGCATGATATGCCAATTATTGAAGAGAAAAAGAAGCAAATGATTATATTTAGTTTTGATGGTGCATTGAAGTACCAGTGATTATTTGTAATGATGTATGCTTCTTCAGCTATTAATATCTTGTTCTTACCTCTTTTAGGACCTGCTGAAGTTCCCATGATGTCACCCAATGGATCCATTCCTCCCATTCATGTGCCTCCAGGTTATATCTCACAGGTATTAATATTTGATTGACTTTTCCACTTACTATGTGCACTGTCATTGTTCTAGAAAACTGTATGTTGATGTCTCAAAAACTTATGCTGTAAATTAATTTAATTATGGTAATGGTAGGGTTACCATTGTGTTTGCAGCACTGTTTGACACTTCCCTGGTCTTGCCACTCAGAGAGTCAGAGGAGGGTCGGGGAGAGAAACAGAAGTGTTAACAATGCTCACTGTCCTCTGCTAGCTTGGATTTCATTTCTGATCACCCAGTTGTGATTCCTTGATAGAGTGTCCTGCTATAGAAATTTCCTGTCGTTGGCATTATAACTTTCATGGAAAAGTTTTTGTAGACTTAATTAGTAAAATCAAAGATTGGACATTGTTCTTTGTCATGCAGATTCTATGCCTCCAGAATGTGACATAAGCCGAATTTGGTGAATTACTTAAGAATGATGTGAGAACTGGGCTGTTTTTCCTTCAGTTTCTCTGAATTTTGGTTTTCTCTTAACTAAAATAATGGTAATAGCAACCTCAGAGTTATTTTGGGAAAACAAAATTTAAAGGATAATATTACATTCCTAGATATGGCGTGAAGTGTTCCAGTGCCTACAATGCAGTGGGTGTCTGCTAATACTTGAGTTTGGGCCCTGGTCTCAGCACAGTCCTCATGTCTCCCTGCTTCTCCCCACCCAATTACCTGTCCCCATACCTCTGCAATGTTTTTTTTTTCTTTCTTTTTACTGCTTCCTTTGTTCTTTGTTTCCTGATTATAAGAACATATTATATGCTTTGGAAAAAAAATTAGCAAAAAGACCCAGAAGAGTATTTTAAAAATTTATAAATATAATACCCAGAGATGATAATCACTTTTAACATTTTTTAGCTTTTATCTTTCCTAATGTCTTTTTGTGGTCCCCCCTCCTTTTTTTTTTTTTTTTTGGTATTCTTCCTGTCCCTCTGCCTCTGTTTTTTTTTTTTTTTCTTTGGCAGAACCACCAGGGATTGAACTCAGGACCTTGACCTTGCAAGGCAGGCATGGTGTCACTGAGCTAAATCTCCAGCTCTGCCTCTGCTTTAAAGTGGCTTAAAACTGCAGTTTTCACTTTTTAATGATTTTTGTTAGGGTGACAGAAATTAGCAGCTGCATAGGATAATGAAGCATGAGCATGAATCAAAGATTTATCCTTCTCTGGTGTTCAAATGTATCCATTTCTTCACTATAAGGCATAGCACAGCCACTGATTTCATTTTTTCCATCCTTTTATGTGAGCCAATTTGATTTTTTTCTCTCGAATTTTTGAGTGGCCAGATTCTTGGCCAGTTTTCTGCCTGTTGCAAATAAATGACTTGTTTTACACAAGTCTTTGTAAGTAAGAATCACTAAAGGAAGAAAAGAGTGCAGAATAGCCTCTTCCAGCAAGGAAGGACACAAGATGATGAATGACGTTCACGTCACCAGTCAATTAACAGAAGAGAACAAGGAATGTAGAATTCCATTATGCCTCCTACTCATTTATTTTGAGGAAGTGTTTCATTCCATCAAACACACTACAGTTCTCACCACTGTGATGGCAAAAATAACACCTCCTTTTATGCTAAAGGTTGCTACAAGGAGTACTAGTTAAAAACTGAACATTTTATTGGCAAGAATCTGCAGTATGCTTTTTCATCCTAGTGGTTTTGCTGTAATTATATTAAATGCACAACATTTAGTGGGAGTCTTAGGAAAAATAAAGAATTGCAACCTTGATATATTTCTGATTCTGAACAAATCCTATTGAAAGTTGAAGTGCAAAGAGCAAAAGCAGAGCTGCCAACTCACTCATAAAACTAATGGTAGAAGAATAGTGACACTCCTTCCCAGCTGACCATTATAGTAACAAATGCTAGAAGATACTGGGAGAATAATAAAAATTGAAGAATTTGGATTTGCAATGGAAAAAGAATAACCAGCAGTCTGTAAGGTATATGTATAACTTTTGAGTTGGGCTCCTTGATCACAAGATGGACTCAGTTTATTGGCCTCCATTGATAGATTAAGTCTTGAATGATGTGTCCCAACAGAATGTCTGTGAAAAACAAGTTACTATGAAGAAAACTAAACTGAGAACTGAACAGGATGTGTCTATACCATCTTCTTTAAGGCAGGCAGCAGATAACCTTGAGATGTGATGAGAGTGGAACTAAGTATAGAGTGTCTTCATAGGCTTCTCATCACCCGAGTCCTAACAAGCAGAGTATGTCGTCATGAGTTATGGAAGCAATGAGTACATATATGTATATTTTAAAAGACCCCTCTTCCCCTGCTGGACAAACGTGTGAAGTGCTCAGAGCTGATCTGCCTCATGCTCATCTGTTCTGTTTTTCATCCCTGCCACATGTTTTCCTGATAAAATCATGGTTTATTTGTCCATATTTAGAGTTGTATGTCCATTGCATACAAATCAAATTCTGTAGTTGGGTGGATGAGATTCTTAAACAGTCAACTGTGCTTTTCTTTCACACTGTGACACGTTAAATTTCTTTCTCTGGACACAGTTTTGCCTTTCCTTAACTATGTGTTTTTGTCTCCACTATTTTGCTCGTCTGGAGTACTCTAGGACAGTGGTGAACCTGTGGCATGTGTGCTGCAGCCTGCAGTTTACTATTGAAGGCTCTACAAGGTTCACCATCACTGCTCTAGAGCCCTCCTTTTCTACATTACTACATAGCACTGTATGTGGGGATGTAAAATGGTATACCCACTTTGGAAAATAGTCTGGCAGATTCTCAAATGGCTCAATGTAGAGTTTCCATACGATCCAGCAGTGATACTCCTTCAGTTATTCTGTCAAATTGTGACCCTGTTAGAATCTCCAGCACAGAAATAATTGTTCTGTTCTTTCGACACCTGTGGCACGTTGTCTTTATCTGTCATGTAAAACACTGCATTTTATAAAAATCCTCAAAGATTCTTATTGCTCCACGTGGATTGTATCTCAGAACACTTCCAGGCACATAACAGGTACTTAATGAATGTAAGTAATAATCCATACTTAAATGCATAAGTCTCGCACTGCTTAACATTTCTGCCAATGACAGTCTGCATATACCATGGTGGGTCCCTTATGATTGAATTCTTTAGTTATGTAATAACTGACTTAGTATAAGTACAGTCACTGATACTCAAACAGTGACAAAAATGCCTAATGACGCTCTTTCCAGAACATGCCCTTGCCATTAAGCAGTAGATGACTGTGTGAGAGAGGTACATCTGTGTGCTTCAGAGACCTGCAGGTTCAAGTATAGTGATGTAGTGCCAGATATCTTGAAAATAAAGTCAGACCGATCTGTACCTGCAGGTAATGAAATGCTCTGAATGTGTAATTAAAACACAGAGAGTATCAAGATAATTCAGAAGTGGAAAAATGACTATTTTTAACGAATAGTGCTAGTACAGCCAGATATCCATATATGCAAAAAAGAATGAAATTTAACCTTCCATCTTATATCAATCAAAATTAATTGAAAATTATTTATAAACATAAGAACTAAATAAGACTATAGGAGTAAAGTATTATAACCTTGATTGAGGCACTTTAAAAAAGCATGGGCAACAAAAGAAAAAAAAAAGGTAAATGTGATTGTGTCTATATTAAACTTTTTGTACCTCACAGAACACTATTAAAAGAAGTGAAAAATATCACTCACTGAAAGAGAAAGTATGTGCAGATCACCTATGAAAAGAAAACACTTGAATCTAGGATATATAAAGATCTATTACACCTCAAGAGTTTAAAGACCACCCAATCTGAAAATAAGCTAATGATTTAAATAGATGTTTAATCAAAGAAGGTAAAAAGTGGCCATTTAGCACCTGAAAAGATGTTCAACATCCATCAGAAGAATGCTTGTCATACCACATAACTCTCTAAGATGGCTATACTGAAAAAAATAAAACCATAATACAGTTGGTGCACTCGTGCACTGCCTGTGGTAATATAAAATGGTATTCCCATTTTGGAAAACAGTGACAGCTTCTCAAATGGTTCAGTACAGAGTTACCAGATGATCTAGAAGCTGCACTCTAACTAAGTGTGCAGAGTATTTATTCATAATAATTTCAAAATGAAAACACAACTGTCCATCAGATATGAATGGGTAAATATACTGTAATGTGATATATAACCCCATAGAATAGATTATTATTTGACCAGAAGAAAGTAGAACTGATAAATGCTAAAATGTGGATGAACTTTAAAACTATATGCTAAGTGAAATAAATTAGACACGATAACTACGTATTGTATCATTCCATTCATATTAAGTGTTCACAGTGAGCAATCCATAGAGACCTGGTAATTGCTAGGATCTGAGAAGGAGTATAGTGTTTGTTTTGAGGTAATGAAAATGTTCTAGAAGTAGATAGTAGTAATGCTCACTGAACTCTGTGAATTTTAAAATCTACTAAATCACACATTGTAATAGGGTAGATTTTTACAGTATATAAATTATACCTCAATAAAGTGTCACAAAAGAGAGACAGTGGCGTCCCAATCATGAATCTGTGAATAAATAAGGCAGCTGGGGAGAAGGACCCTGCCCACTCTGGTGCCATTGATTGTGGTAGTGGTGGTAGTAGTCACTGTGTATACTGTGCAGTGTGCTAAATGGTTTAATTATGGCTCTAGTTTCCACCATCCTGTGTTTACAAAATGTGGGGAAGCTGAGGCCCTGACAGAGCCAGGATTGCAAGCCAGGCATTTCTGATTATACTGACTTCTTTCCTGCTGTGATTCAGTCTCAAAGGCAGTGTTACAGCCTGTCTTGATGGATTCACTACTTTCTGGCAGTGTGAGTATGGGTGTGTGGTGGGCCTGCTTATTTATTCATCTCCCATACTCAAACATCAG
This sequence comes from Fukomys damarensis, assembly GCF_012274545.1. Lineage (NCBI taxonomy): Eukaryota > Metazoa > Chordata > Mammalia > Rodentia > Bathyergidae > Fukomys > Fukomys damarensis. The sequence goes on from NW_022900924.1 coordinate 33,320,348, forward strand.
CTCCTCGTTTATGAGATGGTCTGTTACTGTAAGAGAATTGAAGAAAGAGGGCAGTGAACAACTAAAGTAGTACATTAGTAACTCTGACTTAATGCAGAAATTCTTCTTTATAGAGTTCGAAGTATAATTTAAGTAGTTGAAAGCCCTTTAAAGATAAATTGATAAAAATGTTTAAATACCGAATAGTTTCTCTGGTGTGAAAAACAAAGTGTAAATAAGGTTCAAATGGTATAATTGACAGTGTGAAATAGGAATAAAATGGCTAAAGAGGAAGTGGGAAGGAGGGGGGAAAAGAAATAAGAGAAAAGAAAAAAATGTGAAAAAAGGAAGAAAAATGGAAACAAAGTCTGTAAATAGGGAAGGGTGAAGGGGTGAAGGGAGGGCTGGGATATGGGGGAAAAATTAGAACCAAGACATATCGTGTAAAGATATAAGATCGCAATGATAAATGTAACTGTATTGTTTGCTTTAAATGTACCAATAAACTTAACAGAAAAAAATGTTCAAATAAATTTAACAAAATGCAAGTGTCAGTGATGAACAGATAATCTTACATAAGACAAATTTCTGGAGTTTAACAGACATCTGTGGAGGTACAGTGGGCAACAGAATCTCTGAATTCTGAGGTTGAAAAAGTTGAACTGTTAAGATTTTAAAAATGCTATGGACTTAGAACAGGAGAACAGTGGAATCTTACCATTTGACTCAGTGGCCTGTGATACTAGGTATGTGTATGTGTATATGTTTTCTGTTTTGTGTTTCATATTTATTTTTGTTTGGGTTAGAGGACTGGGAAAGGTTCAAGGAAAAACATGACCTTTTCAGCTTGAGAAAAAATATAGGTGAAATTGTTTTCAGCTATAAGAAAGTAGATTTACCTAAGAGGGAACTTAGTTTTCAACATCTCTACTCTATAAAACCATTTGGAAATGTGATGAAACTGGATTACAGGCTTGAAACTGGGTAAACAAAGAGTACAGCTGGGAAGGACATGGATGTCACTTGGAGATACCTTCCTTCAGATTCCACTTTGGCTACGTCCTGTGTAACTTTTATAATTCCTTTTGTCACCAGTGTGTACCTACTTGATGTGGTAGAAGCAAAAAGAGAACTATGTGTGTGTATTTAGTAAGTGACCTTATAATGAAAAATACTGTATTACAACAAATCCAGTAAAAGTTTGGCTGGGCTTTTCTTCCTAAATCCACCTCACGGGGCATGAAGCAAATTTTTCCTCTCATTGTACATTGGCCATGGTTCTCATAGTTTTCTCTCCTCATCATTAACTTTCTGAATAATTTATATTTAAAAATTTCTTAACCAGATGCCCAGAGTTATATTTTCTATGTTTCTATAGTAATTTATGATACATTCTTGAATATTATTGGAAAAATTTCCATATTGATGTAAAGATTAAAAAAGCATATGAAAAGAAAATGTGAAACATCTAAGTTAATGTTATATCATTTGAGAAACCATTCTTTTTGCAGATTAACTGCAGATAACACCAAAACTTTGGTTAGTTGTCAAAATAAGTATTTTGTTGTTATAGGAGAGGTACACTTTTTTTTTTTTTTTTTTTTTTTTTTTG